>NW_005871500.1:374042-410619 GCF_000147115.1 Myotis lucifugus
AGTCCCTCTAACAGTTCACTGTATGTATGACATCTTTTATATCAAAATTATTCCCCTGAATAATAATTAATCCTTTAGTCCCACAATTCTTATATCTCCTCATGTTAAAATTTAGAATGTTCTGAGGGATAGTTTATAATTCAGATACAGTTACTATCTTGCTACTAATACCATTTCATTCAAACTTTTGTTGCTAGGTGAATATAGTTCAATATTTTATAACAGTTCTCAACATCTGTAAATGAACATGAGACTCCCACATACACAATGATTTAACTTATCACAAATAGGATGATTAGGCAGAACACAAAGCTGGTAGAGGATACCTGTACAGAAAAGTTTCTATAATATAGGTACATAAATAACAGTGTCCCTGTACAATATAACTGAATTGTTTGAAAGTCTACCCTTCACCTTATCATGACATGCTTCTGAAGCAAATCAATGAATATAACCAGTGTAAGTGTTTTTCTTAATTCTTTTTGTTGGAATGGGTGTTGAAATGGGATTGGAAATAAGAATGTTTGAGAATGGTTTATACAAAATGTTTGATGTGGTCATTATATGAATCTATATATGTGACAAAATGCCACAGAATTATGCACATATATTGTATCAATGCCAATTTTCTGATTTTGATGGTGTACTATAATTATGTAAGATGAAACTATTGGGGGAAACTGGGTGAAGGGCACACAATAACTTGTTTATCTCAACATAAAAAGTCAAAACAAAAAAATAAAAAGAGTTCAATGAACCTCCATCTTTACATTTAGTGAAATGCATGAGGGGCTCAATTACAATCTTTTTAGATTCCTGATCTCTAAAAAAGTGCTGATTTCATTTCCCCCATGATTTTTTTCTTCCTTTTATCCTTTATGACCTCATTAGCAATGAAAGTTAATGGAAAACATATTCTCTTAAAATAATAAGCATTTTAAATTCTATTACATTACCTCTAATATTGATAGACCAAAAGGATTCAGCAGAATGTACTCTTTTTCTAGGTGAAAAAAACAAAACAAAACTAAGGTTGAATGATAATTTCTCCTACTGAAAAAAAACATGCTGTCATTGCTCACTCATATTTTAAAAATAACCATCCAAATTGTAGATGATAATTTTATCTATGATTTTTCCCCTCAAGCCTCTAATAATGAGTCCATAAAATATAGCCTTTTGGCTCACATATGTACTTAGAGGCTAAATTATATCATAATCACACTAGAATAAAGCCTTATAGGCAGCTCTCATGGGAAGTGAGACTGAACTCTGGGGTCAGAGTTCTAAAGTTGCTGAATAATTATCTCATGTATTTAGATAATATAATCAGTATAAAAGTACCAAATCCATAGGAAATACATTAAATGTGTTTTTCTATACCTTTGTCTCATTACATTCTTAAGTTTCTTTTAACTCAGCTTTTTTCCCCTTCCAAATGATCAGTGATCTCTGATGGTCCCAAACATAATTTGAGGAATCAGAGAGTTTAGGTATGGTTTATATGTTTTGAGCACTCAATTCATCTAACAATTGCCAGTTTAGCTTCATTAAAATATGTATTTAATCTCAAGAGAGTAGATTAGACTAAAGTGTACTCACAATACAGTACAGTGTTCTTGCTGGACTATATTGTGAGTAAACTTAATTGTTTTGAGAGAAAGTGAAGGAAAAAAGGGACAGAAAATGTTAGTTGATGGGAAAAGGGAATGGAAAGACAATTAAACTTGAGTATAATCATTGCCACTCCCCAAATGGCTTTCATCTGGTATGGTACACAAAAATCTTCCAACAAGTTGTAGAGAATAGAGAATAGTTGCTTCTGGATCACTGCCCAGCTATTTAGTGAGCTATCAAGCTGACAGTAAGAATACCAAACCTGACACACAGGAATGCCCAAGAAGAGTGTCACGGGATGCCAACCTAGTGTATGTCAGTGAAACAGAGTACAGGAGCACCAAAGCACTGATAGGCTTGTGTCTGCCACAAATACAAAACCAAAGGTTGACCATATCTACAAAACTTGTATTGTAGTACTAGTGACTTTTAAGAAACTGACTCACACATACAAGGCATGTAGAAAAAAATATATAGTTTGAAACATGAGGGGGAACTTGCACTGGATGTGAAAAAAACACAACTCATTTGAATAGTCTCTATTACTTACTTTTGGCTTACTTTTGTGTTTCTGCTCTCCACCCATTCTAATGAATTTGTTATGATGGCCATTTATCAGTTAAATGACCTAAGCTTTAGAGCATTCTATGACATTTAGTCACCTATCCTATATAATAAAGAGGTGATATGCAAATTGACCATCACTCCAACACACGAGATGGCCGCCCCATGTGGTCAAAGATGGCCACCCCCATGTGGACACAAGATGGCTGCCACAAGAAAGCCTGAAGGAGAGGGCAGTTGTGGGTGATCAGACCAGCAGGGGAGGACAGTTGGGGGGGACCCAGGCCTGCAGGGGAGGGCAGTTAGGGGGGACCAGGCCTGCAGGGGAGGGCAGTTGGGGGAACCAGGCCTGCAGGGGAGGGCAGTTGGGGGGGACAAGCCTTCAGGGAGGGCAGTTGGGGGGACCAGGCCTGCAGGGGAGGGCACTTAGGGGTGACTGGGCCAGCAGGGAAGGGCAGTTGGGGGGGACCAGCCCTGCAGGGGAGGGCAGTTGGGGGCAATCAGGCTGGCAGGAGAGCAGTTAGGCGCCGATCAGGTTGACAGGGGAGTGGTTAGGGAGTGATCAGTCTGGCAGGCAGAAGCAGTTAGGGGCAATCAGGCAGGCAGGCAGGCGAGCAGTTAGGAGCCAGTGGTTGGGAGCCAGCGGTTGGAAACCCACTGGGATCGGGCCTAAACGGGCAGTCGGATATCCCTCGAGGGGTCCCAGATTGGAGAGTGTGCCAGCTGGACTGAGGGACACCGCCCCATGCATGAAATTCATGCACCAGGCCTCTAGTGTGTGCATGTGTGTGTGTGTATATATATATATATATATATCCTATATAATAAAGAGCTAATATGCTAATTAGACCGGATGGCAGAACAACCTTCCAAAACGACCTTCCGGAATGACCAGTGGGCAGGTGGCAGGGCTGCAGGGCTGCAAGGCAGCCAGGGCTGCGAGGGCCGAGGCAGCGGGGCTGTGAGGGCCTACCCTTGCACGAATTTTGTGCATTGGGCTTCTAGTATGTATATAAAAGCCTAAGCGACCGGTCGACTGGTCGACCACTCAACCAGTTGACCAGTCACTATGATGCACACTGACCACCAGGGGGCAGATGCTCAATACAGGAGCTGTCCCCTGGTGATCAGTGCACTCCCACAGTGGGAGCACTGCTCAGCTGACCAATGGGCACCTGATGCCGGGCTCATGGCTGGTGAGCACTGCTACAGCAGTGAGAGCCTCTCCCGTGGACACTCCCCCTGTGGGCCCTTTCCTGATCCAGACCAGGACCAGGATGAGGACCAGCATTGGGACTGATTGGGCACCAGCCCACAGCTGCTTCTCAGTCATGGGCATGCAGGTATCACCCTAGGACAGGTGCAGAGACTGCAGAGGAGCTTCAGCTAGCCTACTGAGCAGTGGCGGTGACAGGCATAGTGGGGCCGAGATAAGCAGGACCTGCAGTGCCCCGCCCGGCCTGCCTGGCTGCCTGCTGCTTAGGTCACTACTACATCCCTCAGGAAATGTAGGACTGCCAATTTTGGCAATCCCCATAAGCCAGGCCAAGGGACCTGCACCAGGCCTCTGGTCTTTATAATGAAGTCCTCTAAAGGGGTGTGCTGTCCATAGTTCTGATTTCCAATGTATACTCTAAATCAGTGGTTTCCAACATGGGGCACACATACCACAGCGGGGCAATTTGATTTTTAAGGGGGGCAATTCGAGAGTGAGTTATTAATAGTGAATTTTTTGCATTTCTTATGGTTCTAGTGGCCTCATATTCAGTATATAAATATATATTGTAACATATTTATGCATTTCAGTTCTCTATTATGTTTTGAAACTTTGCTATTTTTTCATATCACTTCATATTACTATTATTTTTTTTAACAATTTCTTAGTGATTTCTTCCTTAGCACTTCAACTATTCTTTAGTTCTTTTATTTTTCTCTTTCATGATGGCATATTCTTTGAAATCTTGTTTAGACCAAGTTAATGGCCTTTTAGGCTTCCTCTGTGTGAATAAGAATTCGCTTTTAGAATAACAAAAATTGTATGTCACAGGGGGGACACCAGCATTTCAGAGATGCTTAGGTGGGGGCTGGCCAAAAAAAGATTGGGAACCACTACTCTAAATATTTTAGGTTTAGTGATTTACAGCATAAATTGGAATATTAATTTAGTTAGTTATATGTAGAAAATCCTTTGTGTCCTACTTAAAAGACAAACAATATTAACTGATAAAATTTCCTGATGTCAGAAAACTATTTTATATATGTGGCTAGGGTTGTGGTCGGCAAACTGCAGCCCCTTGAGTGTGGCTTTTCCACAAAATACCACGTGTGGGCGCATACGTACAGTGTGATTGAAACTTCGTGGCCACACTCAAGGGGCCAAAGAGCCACATGTGGCTCACGAGCCGCAGTTTCGCCGACCAACTGGGCTAGTAGATGAAATGAAAGAATGTCCCTTTTCCTATCATTCTTAGGTACTCAATAACTAACATATTATACTCATACCAAACATAACATTCTATTATAAACTAGAGGCCTGGAGCACAAAATTTGAGCACGGGGGGTTGGGCATCCCCTCAGACCAGCCTGCACCCTCTCCAATCTGGGACCCTGTGGGGGATCTCCGACTGCCGGTTTAGACAGACATCCTCTCACAATCCTGGAATGCTGGCTCCTAATCACTCATCTGCCTGCCTGCCTGGTCACCCCTAACTGCCCCCCCCATCAGCCTGATCACCTCTCACTGCCTCTGTGTGCCAGCCTGATTGCCCCTAACTGCCCCCCTGCCAGCCTATTTGTCTCTTACTGCCCCTCCCCCTGCTGGCCTGGTCGCCGCCAACTGCCCCCCCCGCACCAGCCTGGTCGCCCCTCATTAACCCTCCTGTCGGCCTGGTTGCCCCATGCAGCCTGCTTGTTCAGTTGTTTGGTTGTCCCTCACTAACCCCCCTGCTGGCCTGGTCATAGACAGCCTACTTTGTGAGGGTGTAACAGTCAATTTGCATATTGCCTCTTTATTATATAGGAGAGCATTTAAATATATCTATTTATTCTAAAGATAAATTGCTTCCACTAAAGAATAACAGGTTCCCATATTAAAAATGTGCTGTAACCTGGTCCACTTGCAAAGTCATGAACATGATACTTTTCCCCTAATACTAGCAAGAGCTTCTAATTACCAAGAGCAAAATTTTCATATCTAGACTTTTAATCAGCAAATATTCAAACAACTTGTCAATGGTCTTAACATTGTTAGGAATACAGTGTTAGAGCCCACAAAAAAATAAGCTTACATAAATCCTTAGGCTGTGCAAGATCTGTAAAATTTATATGGTTCTTTCTATGTTAAAGTTACATTTCTTTCTGCATAGAAATTGAACTATTGAGAATCATTACTGAAATATTGAATAACATCCTATGCAATATTAATTTCAGTGGAAATACCTCATCTTTTAGCACATGGTATAAGACTATATAAATTTGAGGAATGCTAATGTCATTTTTAAGTAAAAACAGCAGAATGTAAAAGGTTATGCATGCCTATGCAAATACAAATGCCAAATATATATTTTTAAAATTGGTTTCTGATTTCAGACTACTTAAATGTGACTCCTGAGTTGCAAATTTACTCCAAATGGGACCTTGGAAAAATGACCTATCCTCCCTGCACTCCAGTTTCTTCAACTGTGGGAAGAATGCTATCACTAAACAGTATCATATGTTGTTGTTGGGGCTAAGTAAAATGATACTTGTAGAGTACTTGTTGGTATAATTATCATAAAGCCAACATAAATTAAACATTTACTTACTACATTTTCAATAATGAGGACCATGTATACTCAAACATTTGTTCTCCCACATCTCACTGAGATGCCTACTAAGAGAGGAAATAGAAAGAAAAGAGTGAAAGAGTTTTAATTCTATGCAGGGAATGTGTCAAATGTGTAACTATTAGCATCCTTATAGTAGGACTCATTGCTTTTCATCAGGGTCATTATTTTGTAGGTCTCTATTACTTGAAGGAAATATGATTGAATAATTGAATGAGATATTAAATCTGAGCTAAAGAAATTACTATTTTAAGTCATTAAGATGAGAATATGATCCCTATCATCTCCTTTTACTTGTAGAATGCTAGCATCCTACAGCAGAATTTATGTAGAATGTACTATTAGTATTAACTCAAAAGCTTGAAACTAATAAAATCACAATTGTCTACTCTGACTTTTGTTCAGTGTCCCCAAAAATATGAGTGACAGCTCTCACCCTGAGGAAGTATATGCTTGTTAAGGTTAGTTTAGCATGACAAAGAGAAAAAAGTCTAAGTTTGGGTTGCTTCCAAGAGATGCCAATAATGTCCACATCTGCTCTATTATCTCGGTTGTACCAAGAACCATTCTCCCAATTAGTTAATTAACTTCAAGAAGAAACCGAATTAGTTTAAAATGCAATTTAAACACAAGACTATAAATTGTAATTAAAACTGCATGCAGTTGGCATAATTTTTTTCAAAACATTTAAAGAGGATCGATTTCAAAAGGACAAATTATTTGGAGACTGGCAAATAGATGCAAATTTATTGAAATGGTCAATGTTTAAAATAATATTTTAATTAGCCCTTTAGTCACAATGATTTATAAATGTATATAAGAAAATAGTATGTTCTCATTGTAGATGTTAATATGAGATTTGCTCATGTATGTCTCAATAGTCAATAAAATCTGTTTTTCCTAATAACAAACTGATTCATGCATTAATAAAAGTGAAATATGAATTGATTAAGAATTAAAGACTTAAAAACTGTTAACAATACTAGTTTATAAACTCCTATGAGATTACTGTTACCATGTTACTCTAACATCATTATTAATAGTAATATTTAATATTCATTAATAACACTATTAACATTAATTATTCTTTAGCTTGATCATATGTGTATGTAGAGAACAGAAACTTATATAATGCATTTATTAATTATAAATCAAATTAATGACTTTATTCTCACTGGTTATGTCATTATTAAGCAAATGTCTCATTAGTCAAATAAAACCTGGAAATGTAGGCTCTTAAAGGAGGTAATATAATTCCAAAATAAGGGAATCTATTTTTTTTTAAATGTCTAGAGTTGAATGTTTATCATTTTAGGCAAGGCAAGAACTAAATTGGATTATTTCTAAAATATGGTATTTTAGGTGAATCAAACTTTTTGACTGATCTTATCATCCTTTAGAGCTATAAGGAATATGAAGGTATTTGGTGAAATTTGATATTCAAAACATTTATTTTTTAAAATTTTTCTTATGCCTTTGCCAAATCTCTCCTTATTGTCACATAACTGTGTTTTTTTTCCTTGTCCTGTCATCAAATCATTAGAGAACAGATGGAGATCAGAATACTCAACTTAGACTTGAAGGAATAAAGTCATCATTCAGATTTTCTTTTTAAGACAGCATTTCTCCACTTTCAATAGATAAGCGATAAGATTTCTCAGAGGCTAAATGTGATACAATTGACTTGAAATCTCTGGAACTTCTGTTTCATTTTGTCTCTCATATTTTGTTGGCATGCCATTGTCATTCTAGAAGATACATATCTCTTTAATATAATAGCTTTTATTTGAATTACTGGTATAAATGTGCCTCTAGATAATTAATATTGCATCATATATGTTTCATGTTCTATCTAAAGAACATAAAAATGCTAATGAAATGGGGTTGATTATATATTTTGAAAAAAGCTCAACGATGAAAAGTTAAAATTTTGCCTGGGATCTATGGGATTCTTCATATTTAAATTTTTATAAATTAAACAGAAATATGAAACCAGCACCTGAATTAGGAAATAGATCAGAAAGAAAATGAAAAATCCCCAGAAAGCAAGCTGGAACACATGGAAATCTACACTAATAAAAGAGAAACATGCAAATTGGTGTCACTCCCCTACACCCATCAGCCAATCAGGATAAGTTTGCAAATTAACCCAACAAAGATGGCAGTTAATGTACATAAGCAGGCGCGGAGCGAAGACTGATGACAGTGTAGAAGGAAGCCAAGCTCTGCAGAAAGGAGTGAAGCAGTGGAGAAGGGAGGGAGCCGAGGCAGTGGAGAAGGGAGCGAAGCCTGCCACAGGAAGCCCTATTCTTGCAGGAATAGGCCCAAGCAAGCCCTATTTTTGCAGGACTCTTCCTGCAATGGGCCTCTAGTATATGATATAAATGACAAAGATTTCAAGATTGCAGTTCTGAAAATACTCAATGAGATGCAAGAAAATACAGACAAGCAAGTCAATGTATTCAGTAAACAAATCAATGAACAAAATGAGTACTTTATAAATGAAATTGAAAATCAAAAAAATAACCAATCAGAAATCCTGGAAATTAAACATGCAATTAAGAAGATTAAGAGTGTTCAGAAAAATGGTGACCAAATAGGCAGACATTCCCTGCACCTTGTCCCGGAGCAGATAGAAAGAGCAACTAAATCAAATAACATCCACACAGAATTGGCGAATTATACATAGCTGGTGAGACAATTTACAGCTGGAAAGGGCAGAGGACACCTGGAGAGCACTAGGATTGCGGATCTTGGCTGGAGAGAGACACGCGACCACCAGGCCGAGAGGGTCAGAAAGAAGCTGCACAGCACCAAATACATGTCCGTTGGGGACAGGAGTAACATCCAACTGTGGAAAGAAGTTCACAGGACTGCTGGAAGCTAGGGAATATATACTTAAGCCCACAGCCAAGAGATGCTGACCCCAGAAGAATGGCATGAAGAGCTGCCCAAGCCATACAGTGCCAGGGGGAGAGAAACTCGCAGTCACGTGGTTGTGTTGCCTCCCTTTTGTCCTTGACTTTATTCACTAAACCCAGTACATATGACCTTTCAAGTACAAACACTCACCTGTGGCTGCAATGCAGGTGGAGGTGCATATTTGTGGAGTCTGCAGAGAGGCTATGGAGAGGAACAAAACAGGGAGAGGTGACCAGTAATCTGGCACCGTCTGGAACTAAGCAGCCAGTTTTCTACTGAAGAGCCAGCCCCTCCCAGGAACCCCAAGACAGCTAATACAGAACCCAGCCTATATCTAGACTCTGAATAGCCCCAAAGAGTCCTCAGGGACTGGGTTGAAAAGGGGTCGTTCATTCCTACAAAGCAATACAGCACCACCCCAACCTAAAGCCCTGTTAGAAACAGGTGATTGAGTGATTAAGATTGACAGAAGGCAGACAGGTAAAGTGGGAAAATTGGTCCTGCCTGCTTACAGCCAAGGCCATGGAGATAGACACAAACAGAGGGGCAGTGATCACTTGGAACTTCAACATGGTGCTGACTACCTAAAAGGAAACTCAGAAGTGGCAGACAGAACAGAAGAGTGCAGTCTTAAAGCAGCCCCCCCTGGAGCATTAAAACTTGGCTGAAGTGAAAAACACTTCACTTTTTTATTTTTTATGTAATACTTTAATCAATAAAGAATAAAAAAAAGAATAAGAAGTGAAATATTTACAAGGTCAAATACAAACCAAATTGTTAAGAGTGGTTACCACTTGACTTTATCAGTAGAGTTGGAGGAAAGTGAGTCAGCTATTGAATTTTTTGTTATATTTCTGTATTCTTTGAATTCTTGTTATAAGAAAGTACTTTGCTAATAGGAAAATTTTTCTAATGAACCCACCTTTAAGATGACATTTATCAAAGGCTTATTATACATTCTCCAATTCAGTCCTCAACACTGTGTGGTGCACAGTATTTTCACCAAAGAAAAAACAAAGATTTACAAATTTTAAGTAACTTTAAGACATCATCAGACAGCTGATAATTGAAAGAATAAGGACTCAAGGATTCCTCAGTCCAAATCTAAAGTCCAATCTCTAAGTATGTTTCTGTAATGAAAGGTGCTTGATTCATGAGATATAAACATTTCTCAAGCATGACATTAATACACAAGTATAAAGTCATACTTACAGCTGAGGTTTTTCTAAACAGGTTGAAATTAATGACAGTACTTTCAAGTTGTCATACCCAAATAAGAGAAATGTTTTATAGTTTCTGAGAATAATTTCTGAAGCATTATTTGAACATTCAAGATATTAAGTTATTGGCAAAAATTATCTCCCTTGTTAATAATTTCCACCTTAGAGAGAACCAAGATGGCAGCGTAAGGTACAGACCTGTGCGTGCTGCCTCCCACAACAACATCGAGACTACCAACTATAAAACAAACAGTTATCATTCAGAACCATGGGAAAGCTGGTCCAGTGGAAGCTCTACAACTGGAAGGAAAGAAAGAAGAGCATTGAGACTGAGTAGGTTGTGCAGAGGCTCCAAGAATGAAGGTACGGGGTCGCAGGCCAGGCAGGCTGCAACTGGATGCGCGTTTTTTTCAATCAGAAGGGGATGCAGACTCTCAAATCCACTGAGCTTGTTTGGGGTGGGATCCTGAGGTCCCAGACCCCTACGGGGAGAGGCGGGATGGCCTTGCAACGGGCCAGAGAGCGAGAGTGGCTGGGCTGTCTTGCGGAGCTGCTCGGCAGCACTCGGGGATGCTAGACTCGGAGTCACAGAGAGGCAAGGAGTCATGGATATGCCATTGCCCCTTGCTCCGCCCTGGTGACTCCTGGGGATCCTGCCCTACTCAATTTACATCCCCACCCAAGCTGTGCTAGTGGCACAAAGAGAACCACTGGTGCTTTTGCAGCCCAGCCCAGCAGAATGCATATTTCAACTCCTCGCATACATAAGGGACACACTCAAGAAGCAGAATCAGGTTCTGAGGAAGCTGGAGCCGGAGCCGGACCCAGCTGGGCCGGCGACGTGGAACCGCTGTACCAGCAAATACACAGGCAGGTCCACCAGTTCCAGTATCACATGGGACGCTGGGAGACGGCAGACAGGCAGTCTGTGCACTTGGTAGAAAACAAAATCCAAGCAAGCATACCAGATATTCAGCCACCAGGAATGCCTGGAGATTTTGTCCAGCAAGGAGCCGCCTAACAAAGGACAGAATGCCAAACTTTGTGTTGCTGAGATGGCCCCCGTGAGGCCGAGATGGCCCCCGTGAGGCCCATGGGGCCAAGGCGGCCCCCGTGGGGCTGGGATGGCCCCCATGGGGTTGGGACAGCCCCTGAGAAGCTGGGACGGCCCCCGTGAGGCTGAGATGGCCCCGGTGAGGCTAGGACGTCCCTGTTGGGGTTGAGACGGCCCCGGTGAGGTTGAAATCGGCCCCGGTGAGGTTGAAATCAGCCCCGGTGAGGTTGAAACGGGCCCAGTGAGGCTGAAACGGCCCCAGTGAGGCTGAGACGGGCCCAGTGAGGCCGAAACGCCCCCGGTGAGGCTGAGACGGCCCCTGTGAGGTTGAGGCAGCCCCTGTGATGCTGAGACAGCCCCTGTGAGGCTGGGAAAGCCCCTGTGAGGCTGGGACGGCCCCTGTGAGGCTGAGATGGCCCCTGTGAGACTGAGACGGCCCCTGGGAAGCTGAGAAAAATACCACATGAACTCACTCATTTATAGATAATAAGGACCATTATAGAATGATGAACAAAAATGGATACAGAGGCAGAGCAGCATTTAGCAGACTGTCAAATTACAGTGGGAACCCTGGGGAGGGTTGGGGGGGCGGGTAGGAGATCAACCGAAGGACTTATATGAATGCATATGAGAATAACTAATGGACACAAGACACTGGGGGTGGGGGAAGCCGGGGAATGTCAAGGGGAGAAAAAAGGATACATGTGTAATACTCTTTGTAATACTTTAAGAAATAAAATAATAATAATTTCCACCTTACTAAATGTCATTATTTTGAATGATACAAATTAAGTATGGGTGTTAACTCACACAATATTATAAATAAATTGATATATAACAAAACAATTTTTTTACCTTTTATTTATTTTTTCACTTTATTTTTAATTGTTATTTTATATTATTTTTTTCCTTTTTTTCCCCATCCTTTTCTTTTTCACTTATCCCTTTTTCATCCTGTTTTTGCTTCCCCTATCCCCACTTTAGTTTTCCCCTTACATTTATTTTTACTCCTTGTTAAAAATTGATCTTCTTTATCTACTTTATTGACATGATAGTATTATTATAGTCTCTGTTGGTTTACTCATATATCTAATTTCTTCTCCCCTATTCCAAGTCCATGCTCCCTCCTCTTTTCTCTTTCTTCACTAGTCAATTTTATTATACTTCTGTTTTTTCTCTACTCTCCCACTCTCTTTGTCTCCTAATTGCTTAATTAGTTTCACTCACTAAACTCAAGCCCATTTGCTCTCTCCTCTATTCTCCTTCTCCAAAAATAAATGAATAAATACATAGGTAGATTAAATATATATATTTTCATTTTTTGTTTTATCTTTTTATTTCTGTTTTCATTTTTCTTTTCTTCTTATTCAATCATTCTCTCTCTACCTCCTCTATACTGAACCATGGACCTTCCACTATTTATTCAATTCCTTAACCTTATTTTCTGAATATAAGCTCCTCCTCTACAGATTCTGTCCACTCCCTACCCCCTTTTTTCTGAGTATTTGTTCTTTGCATTTTTTTGGCTTATTTGGTTGTTTTGTGGCTTTTTCTCCCCATATTTATATATTTTTTATTCTTTTTTCTCTTACCTTTTTTTTCTTTTCTCTATATCATTTTTGCTCTCTTTACTCTCTCCTAATTCTCTTTTACCTTGTGGTCACTTTTATTGGGGTTATCAGTTTCCTGAGTACATTCATGTTTTGTTCCCTTTGTGTTGTGTCTTGTTGAGTTGTATATTGTGTTGTTCAGTCAACATGGTAGAGAGTGAGCCACATAACCAGACACCCTGAGAGGGGACTCCATCCACAAATGGAACAATAACATTCAAGACCTAACTACACCAAAAAAAAAACCAAACATCCCAAGTAGGGGGCATCCCTAGAATACTCACCCAAAATAACTGAAAGATTGAACCACTGGGTATCACAAAACATCCACTATATAAGACAAATTCAGAAAAATATGGGTGACAAAGAAGTTTGATCTAATACAAAGAATCAACCACATAGAAATAGGAAATAGGGAGACATAGAAACAATCCCCATACAACTGAAAAGGAATAATAACCAGCAAAGGAAATAAATGAAATGGAGGCAAGAAATTTGTCAGAGAAAGAATTCAGAGCAATGGTTATAAAGATTCTGAAAAGAATGGAAGACAAATTCAACAACATGTAAGAATCAAGAAGAAATGAAGAATGATATAGCTGCAATAAAGAAAACAATGGAAAGTTTCAACAGTAGACTAGAAGAAGCTGAGGACCGCATCAGCAAGTTAGAAAACAAGGTAGAAAAAAACAACAAAACACAGCAGCAACTGGAATAAAAGACTTAAAAAGCAGGAAGAGAGGCTAAGGGAGCTTTGGGACAACATGAAATGAAACAACATTTGCATATTAGGGGTGCCAGAAGGAGAGTAAAAAGAGCAAGGAATAGAAAACCTGTTTGAAGTAATAATGAGAGAAAACTTCCCTGATTTGGGGAAGAAAAAGTTAGACAAGTCCAAAGAGCACTCAGAGTCCCAAACAAGATGAACCCCAAAAGACCAACACCAAGACAAATTATAATTAAATTGGGAAACATCAACAACAAAGTAAGAATATTAAAGGCTGCCGTAGAGTGACAGAAAGTTACCTCTTGGATTTACCATTTGACTATCAACTGATTTCTCAAAAGAAACACATCAGGCCAGAAAGGAATGGAATAAAATATACAACGTGATGCAAAGCAAGGGACTGAATCCAAGAATACTATACCCAGGAAGGCTATCATTCAAAATTGAAGGTAAAATCAGAAGCTTCACAGACAAAAAAAAAAAAAAAAAGGCTGAGGGTGTTTATTACAACCAATTCTTATTCAGTCATTCTCTCTCTACCTCCTCTATACTGAACCATGCAAGCAATGCTAGAGGGACTGCTGTAAAAAGAAGTAACATAAAGGGAAGAAGGAACACAGGCATACAGAATAAAAATGGCAACAAACAAGTAACTATCCTGTATAATAAAAGAGAAAGATGCAAATTGACCATCCTTCTGCGATACCCACTAGCCAATCAGGAGTGAGTATGCATATTAACCCAACAAAGATGGCAGGTTAATTTGCATATGTGGGCGCCAAGCGGCCTGGGTCACAGGAACATCCTTGGGACCCAGGCTGCTCTGAGCCTGTAGGCCCATGTGTAGACCCTGAGTGGTTGGAGACCCAGAACACCCTGGCCAGGAGTGGCCTATGGGCACTGACGCCAAGCAGCCTGGGTCCTGGGACAAGCAGCCGGGGGTGCCAAGCGGGCTGGATCCTGGGACAAACTCCCAGGGTGCCAAGCACAAGTGGCCACGGGGCGGGGTGGGAACTTCCGCCCCACGGCTGCTTGCTCGTGCACCCGCGCCAAGCAGCCTGGGTCTTGGGACTCCAAGGAGGCTGGGTCCCAGGACAAGAAGCTGAGGGCGCCGAGCGGGCTGGTTCTCGGGACAAGCGGCCGGGGCACCAAGCGGCCTGGGTCCATGCACCCCAGACTGGAGAACACAGCGATCATGGGGCTGCCAATATTGGGAGTGTGCCCCTGGTAGCTGCCTTGAGCTGTGTCCATGAGATCCATGTCCACCAGCCCGAAGACACAGTGAATGGTTCCTGCCCCACAGCTGCTTGCACATGTGCCTGCACCAATCAGCCCAGGTCCATGCCCCCCAGCCCAGTGGAATCAGCAAATACAGGGCCACCAGGCTTGGAGGTGTGCCACCGGCAGCCACCACGCACCGTGTCCATGAGATCCATGCCCCCCAGCCTGTGGACACAGCCAACATGGGGCTGTCGGGATTGGGGGCGTGCCCCCGGCATCCAGGGGCACTCCCCTAGCCCAGTAACACAACGCAGGGGATCCTCTGTGCATGGGCTGCAGAGGAAAAACCTTTTCTTTTTTAAAAAAAAATATTTTATTGATTTTTTTACCAAGAAGAGGGAAGATGGATAGACTGTCAGAAACCTCGATGAGAGAGAAATATTGAACAGCTACTTCCTGCACACTCCCCACTGGGGATGTGCCCCCAGCCAAGATACATGCCCTTAACAGGAATCAAACCCAGGACCCTTCAGTTTGCAGGCCAACGCTCTATCCACTGAGCCAAACCTGTTCAAGCATAAACACCTTTTCTGACCGCGCATTGGCTAAGCTCCCTGTACTCTGCCACTTGTACGGTTCCTGGCAACTTGGGTTATAAGAATCCAAGAAGGTGATCTAGGGTTTTTCCAACACACTCCTAGAGGAAAAAACGAAGGTCTGCTGCTGGAGGGGCTAAGAAATATCATATCCTGCCCTAGCCGGTTTGGCTCAGTGGATAGAGCCTTGGCCTGCCGACCATAGGGTCCGGATGTGATTCTGATCAGGGCATGTACCTAGGTTACAGGCTCCTCCCTGGCCGGGGCCCAGGTCAGGGCTCATGCAGGAGGCAACCAATCAAAGTGTCCCTCTCACATTGATGTTTCTCTCTGTCTCTCCCTCTCTCTTCCACACTCTCTAAAAATCAATGGAAACATATCCTCAGGTGAAGATAAGAAAGAAAGAAAGAAAGAAAGAAAGAAAGAAAGAAAGAAAGAAAGAAAGAAAGAAAGAAAGAAAGAAAGAAAGAAAGAAAGAAAGAAAGAAAGGAAGAAAGGAAGAAAGGAAGAAAGGAAGAAAGGAAGAAAGGAAGAAAGGAAGAAAGGAAGAAAGGAAGAAAGGAAGAAAGGAAGAAAGGAAGAAAGGAAGAAAGGAAGAAAGGAAGAAAGGAAGAAAGGAAGAAAGGAAGAAAGGAAGAAAGGAAGAAAGGAAGAAAGGAAGAAAGGAAGAAAGGAAGAAAGGAAGAAAGGAAGAAAGGAAGAAAGGAAGAAAGGAAGAAAGGAAGAAAGGAAGAAAGGAAGAAAGGAAGAAAGGAAGAAAGGAAGAAAGGAAGAAAGGAAGAAAGAAAGGTCATATCCTATGAAAGACACATCTTGAAAATGCCTAAAGAAAGTTGCCATTTTTTCATGGTAAAGGGACTGGAGTCCATGTTGATGAAAGCACCTTGGCGGCTGCAGTGGCTGACAGCGGCTGCAGCAGCGGCGTGATGAGGCTGGCGCCTTCCCCTGATCAGCCTGGTTGCCTCCTGCAGAGGGAGGCCAGACTGTGGCTTAGGCCCACTCCCCATGGCTGGGGTGAGGGACGCGCCCCCCCCCCCTCAGTGCAAGAATTTTGTGCACCAGGCTCTTAGTCAATAATAATCTTAAATGTAATTGGATTAAATGTTCCAATCAAAAGACATAGGGTCACTGAATGGATAAAAAAAACACAAATCATATTTGCTGTCTACAAGAGACCCACCTGCGAATACAGGACTCACACAGACTGATAGTGAAGGAAAGGAAAAAAAAAATATTTTCATTCAAATTGAAATGAAAAAAAAAGAAAATGGGTAGCAATTCTTCTACATGACAGAATGGGCCTCAAGGTGAAGGCCATAAAGAGAGGCCCACTTCCAAATGCTAAAGGGAGCAACTCAACAAGAGGATATAACTCTGGTACATATATATGCACCCAACATAGGAGCACCCAAATACATAAAAAATCTTCTGGAAGATATCAAGGGAGAGATCAACAGCAACACCATCATACTAGGGGATTTTAATACCCCATTGACACCACTTGATAAATTCTCTAAACAAAAAATCAGCAAAGAAACATCAATTCTAAATGACTCACTAAATAAGATGGAATAAATCGACATCTTCAGAACATTTCACCACAAAAGTACATAATATACATTCTTCACAAGTCCACATGGGACGTTTTTAAAGATAGACCACATATTGGGATATAGGCAAAGTCTCTTCAAATTCAAGAATACAGAAATCATTTCAAGCATCTTTTAGGATCACAATGGCATAAAATTAGAAATTAACATCAATAAAAACAAAGAAAAAATCAAACACTTGGAAGCTAAATAGCATGCTGTTAAACAATGGTTGGGTTACTAATGAGACCAAAGAAGAAATAAAAAGCATCCTGGAAACAAACGAGAATGAAAACACAACAATCCAAAATCTACAGGACATAGGGAAGCAGTCCCAAGGGGGAAGTTCATAGCTCTACAAGCCTACTTCAAAAAACAAGAAATATGGTATTAAATTATCTAACTCTACTGCTTAAAAGAATTAGAAAGAGAGCAACAAGAAAAGCACAGAGTAAGCAGAATGAAGGAAATAATATAGATCAGAGATGAAATAAACAACTTAGAGACCAAAAAATAAAAAACAAAAAACAAAATAAATATAAATAAAATGAAGTGCTGGTTCTTTGAAAGGATAAACAAGTTTACGAAGAAACAAAGAGAGAGTACCCAAATAAACAAAATCAGAAATGAAAGAAGTGAAGTAACAACCGATCCCACAGTCATACAAAGTATTAAAAATAAATACTATGAACAACTCTATTCCAACAAACTGGACAACCTAGACAAAATGGACATATTCCTAAAAAAATACAAGCTTCCAAAACTCAATCAGGAAGAACCAAAAAAAGTTTATAGTCCAATAACTACTGATGAAATTGAAGCAATAATAAAAAAAAACTCACAGCAAACAAAAGCCCTGATCTGGAAGGCTCCTCTTCAACATAGTACTGGAAGTGCTAGCCATAGCGATCAGATAAGAAGAAATAAAAGGCATCTAAATTGGAAAAGAAGAAGTAAAACTGTCCTTATTCATAGATAAAATGATATTGTACATAGAAAACCCTAAAGACTCCATCAAAAACCTACTAGATTTAATAAATAAATTCAGCAATGTAGCAGGATACAAAATTAATACCCAGAAATCTATGGCTTTTTTATACACCAATAATGAACTCACAGAAAGAGAAACAAACAATAAAATCCCATTTACCACTGCAACAACAACAAAAAATAAGATATGTTGGAATAAACTTAACTAAGGAGGTAAAACACCTGTACTAAGGAAACTACAGGACACTGAAAAAAGGGTTAGAGAAAGACAAACAAATGGAAGAATATACTGTGTTCTTGGATTGGTAGACTTAACATCATTAAAATGTCCATACTACCAAAAGCATCTATATATTTAATGCTATCTGCATTAAGATTCCAATGGCATATTTCATTGGTATTTGAAGAGATCTAGAACAAACTCTCCAAAAAATCATATGGAATACAAAAAAAAAACAACAACAACAAAACACGAATAACCCAGCAATCCTGAGAAAGAAGTACAAAGTTGGAGGGATCCCAATACCAAATATCAAGCTATATTACAAAGCCATTGTTCTCAAAACTGCCTGATACTGGAACAAGAACAGACATATAGGCCAATGGGGCAGAACAGATAACTCAGAAATCAACCAAAGCCATTATGCTCAATTACTATTTGACAATGAAGGCAAGAGCATATAATGGAGTCAAGACAGTCTCTTCAATAAATGGTGTTGGGAAAATTGGACAGATACATGCAAAAAATGAAACTAGATCACCAACTTACACCATACACTAAAAGAAACTCAAAATGGATAAAGGACTTAAACATAAGACGTGAAACCATAAAAATCTTAGAAGAACCCATAGGCAGCAAAATAACAGGTATATGTCATAGCAATAGCTTTACTGATACAGCTCCTAGGGCAATGGAAACTAAGGAGAAAATAAACAAATGGGACTACATCAAAATAAAAAGCTTCTGCACAGAAAAAGAAACCATTCACAAAACAACAAGAAGACCACTGCATGGAAGAACATATTTGCCAGTGTTATATACGACTAGAGGCCTGGTGCACAAAAATTTGTGCACTGGCGGGGGGGGGGTGTCCCTCAGCCCCACTTGTGCCCTCTCACAGTCTGGGACCCCTCGGGAGATAACGACGTATTGGCTTAGGCCCGCTCCCAGGTGGCAGAGGGCAGGCCCAATCCCTAGGTGCAGCCCCTGGTTGGGCTCAGAGCAGGGCCAATGGGGGGTTGGGGCATCGCCCCCTGTCACACTCAAGGCAGGGTTGATGGGGAGGTTGCCGCGCCACCCCCTGTCATGCACAGAGCATGGGCCGATCAGGGGGTTGGGGTGCTGCCCCCCGTCACGCACAGAGCAGGGCCCATGAGGGGGGTTGGGGCTCCATACCCTGTCACCCACAGAGCAGGGCTGATCAGGGGGTTGGGGAGCTCCCCCCTGTCATGCATAGAGTAGGGCCGATAGGGGAGTTGGGGCACCGCCCCCTGTCACACACAGAGCAGGGCCCATCAGGGGTTTGGGGCGCCGCCCCTTGTCACCCACAGAGCAGGGCCGATCAGGGGGTTGGGGCACCTTCCCCTGTCACGAACAGAGCAGGGTGGATAGGGAGGTTGTGGCCCCACCCCCTGTCACACACAGAGATACAGGGAGATCAGGGGGTTTGGGTTCTGCCCCCTGTCACATTGCTCCAGGGGCCAGGAAGCCTCCTGGCTCCACTGATCCCAGTGCTGGAAGGCCTCGTGGCTCCGCTGATCCTGGTGCTGGGAGGCCTCACTGCTCCGCTGATCCTAGTGCTGGGAGGCCTCACGGCTCCACTGATCCCGGTGCTGGGAGGCTCTGCTGATCCCGGTGCCAGGAGGCCTCATGGCTCTGCTGATCCTGGGGCGTGAGTCCTCACAGCTCCGCTGATCCCGGTGCTGGGAGGCATATTACCCTTTTACTATATAGGATAGAGGCCTGGTGCACGGGTGGGGGCTGGCTGGTTTGCCCTGAAGGGTGTCCTGGATCAGGGTGGGGGTCCCGCTTGGGTGCCTGGCCAGCCTGGATGAGGGGATGATGGCTGTTTGCAGCTGGTCACACCCCCTTCAGGGTGGGGGTCCTGCTTGGGTGCCTGGCCAGCCTGGGTGAGGGGATGATGGCTGTTTGCAGCCGGTCACACCCCCTTCAGGGTGGGGATCCCCACTGGGGTGTCTGGCCAATCTGGGTGAGGGGCTGAGGGCTGTTTTCAGGCTGGCGGGCAACTGAAGCTCCCAACCTGTCCTTTTTTTCTTTTTTCTTTTATTCTGGGATTTATTTACCTTCTATGGCTGTCACTGGAACTGAGAGTTGGCTTTCTCTCTGAGGCTCGGCTCCAGCTCTGAGACCTCGGCTACTGAAAGCAGGTATCTGGTTTGTTTGGGTTCTATAATCGAAACACTGTTTCAACTCCAGCTCTGAGGCCCGGCTGGCTGAAAGCAGGTTTCTGGGTTTTTTTTTAGCTTCTATAATTGTAACAATGTTTCTTAGAGTGCAAGCTCAGAGCCCAGCAGCGGCAGGCGAGGAACATTGGCTTCCTCCGTCACTGAAGCAAGCAAGCCTCCTGTTCGCTTCAAGCTGCCTGGCTGCCGGCCGCCATCTTGGTTGGCAGTTAATTTGCATATCTCACTGATTAGCTAATGGGAAGGGTAGCGAAGTTATGGTTAATTACCATGTTTCTCTATTATTATATAGGATAAGGGCCTAATCTCCAAAATTTATAGGAAAATCATACATCTTAACAAAAGGAAGATAGACAATCCAATGGATAAATGGGCAAAGGACTTAGACACTTTTCAAAAGTGGACATACAGAAGGCCAAGGGTCATATGAAAACATGCTCAAAGTCACTAATCATCTGAGTGATGCAAATCAAAATAACAATGAGGTACCATCTCATACCTGTCAGAATGGCTATCATCAACAAATGAGAAGTGCTGGCGAGGATGCAGAGAAAAAGGAACCCTTTTGCACAGCTCGTGAGAATGCAGACTGGTGCAGCCACTGTGGAAAAACATGGTATTTCCTCAAAAAATTAAAAATGGAACTTCCATTTGACCCAGTAATCCCACTTCTAGGAATATTTCCAAAGAAAATAGAAACACCAATCAAAAAGGATATATGCACCCCTATGTTTATAGCAGCACAATTTACAATAGCTAATATTTGGAAACAGCTTAAGTGCCCATCAACAGATTAATGGATTAAAAAAATGGTGGTACATCTACACAATGGAATACTACGCTTCTGTAACAAAGAAGGAACTCTTACCATTCACAACAGCATGGATGCACTTGGAGAGCATTATGCTAAGCAAAATAAGCCAGTTGGAATAAGATAAATATCACATAATCTCACTCATTTGTGGAGTAAAAGAACAACATAAAGTGATGAACAAAAATAGATCCAGAGACATAGAAGCTTCAAACCGACTGCCCAACGTCAGAGGAAAGGCAGGGGAGGGGAGATGTAAGAGATCAATCACAGGACTTGTATTCATGCATATAAGCATAACCCATGGAAGTAGACTGTAGGCAGGTTAGGGCATGTGATGGGGAGTGTGAATGGCTGGGGAGAGGTCAATGGGAGAATAAGGAGACATATGTAATACTTTAAACAATAAAGAATTGAAATTTTAAAAAAACAAAGGCTAAGTATAGAAAACAGAGGAAACCAAATGGAGGAAAGTATCACTATTATTGAAGACAGAAATCTAGAAATAGGGCAGAGGGAAGAAGAAGACACAAGCATAAAGAAAAATGAAAGCGCTCTATGAGAACTATGAATCTCCATCAGAAAAAAGCAATATTAGAAAATAGGCATTCTGGCCCTAACCATTTTGGCTCAGTGGCTAGAGCATCGGCCTGCGGACTCAAGGGTCCTGGGTTCGATTCCGGTTAAGGGCATGTACCTTGGTTGTGGGCACATCCCCAGTGGGGGCTGTGCAGGAGGCGGCTGATCAATGTTTCTTTCTCATCAATGTTTCTAACTCTCTATCCCTCTCCCCTCCTCTCTGTAAAAAATCAATAAGATGTATTAAAAAAAGAAAAGAAAATAGGCATTCTGGAAGAGGAAGAGAGGGAGAAGGGGAGGGAGAGTCTATTCAAACAAATAGCGGATAAGAACTTCCAAAACTATGGAAAGAACTAGATCCTTGAATCCAAGAAGCAAACAGGACACCTAGTTACCTTAATCCAAAGAGGCCCTCTCCAAGGCACTTTGTATTAAACCTGTCAAAAATTAATAAGGAAAATATTCTCAAAACAGCCAGGGATAAGAAGCAATAACCTACAAAGGAAAACCCATCATGATTTCATCTGACTTCTAAGCAGAAACTCTATAAGCCAGAAAAAAGTGGAACCAAATATTCAATTGTTTGAAAGAGAGAAATTGCCAGCCATAATAATATACACAGCAAAATTATCTTTTAAATATGAAGAAGAAATAAAGATATTACCAGACATACAGAAGCTGAGAGAAAACTCCCAGAAAACCTCCATTGTAGGAAATACTCAAGGGAGTTATTCTACCTGAAACAAACAACATTAGGTCATAACACTATACTTAAGATCACCAAAAAACATACAGCATAAACAGGGACAATTTCTGACAACAAAAACATAAAAGGGAAAGGGGTAAAGGTTTGAACTGGCAAAGGAGGATGAAGATCAGATGCACTCAAAATAAAAAATAAAAATCTACTGTATATATGCAACTTCATTTTTTATAAACCTAACGATAACCACACACAAAAATCCCCAAACCAGGACACATCCCTTAAAAAATGAGGAAAGGGAGGAAAGAAGTATGGAATACCACCAAGCAAAAATAAATAGAAACACAAAGGAGAAACAAAACAATGGTGACACAGAGCTACCAAAAAAACCCAAAAGATAAAATGGCTAAAGGAAATCCCCATACATCAGTAATTACCCTATATGTAAATGTTCTGAATTCATCAATAAAGAGGCACAGAGTAGCAGAGTGGATCAAAAACCAAAACCCTACCATATGCTGCCTATAAAAGATACATCTAAGCTACAAAGACAAAGGTAGATTCTAAATAAAAGGGTGGAAAATGATTCTCCAAACAAATCACATCCACTGAAAAGCAGGTCTAGCCATACTTATATCTGACAAAATAGATTTAAAGACAATAAAACACAAAGATGGACACTTTATAATGATAAAAGAAAACATAACACTTCTTAATATATATATGCCCAACCTGGGAGCACCGAAATATATAAAACAATTACTCACAGAACTAAAGGAAGAAACAGACCAAGACATAATCATAGTTGGGGACCTTAATACTCCATTGACAGCTCTAGATAAATAAACCAAATAGAAAATCAATAAAGGAATATCAACCTTAAATAAAACACTAGACCAAATGAAAATAATTGACATTCATAGAACCTTTCATCTCAGAATATTAGAATATACATTCTTCTCCAGTGCACATTGAACATTCTCAAGGAATGACCATATGTTGGGTCACAAAACTAGTATCAATAAATTCAAGAAGATTGAAATTATATATTCTCCAACAATGATGACTTACAATTAGAAATCAATTGTAAAAAAGGACGTAAAGAAACCCACAAATAAGTGGATATTAAACAACACGCTACTAAAAATGACTGGGTCAAAGAAGAAATAAAATATGAGATCAAAAGATATATAGAGATAAATGAGATTGACAGTACAACATATCAAAACTTCTGGGATGCAGTGAAAGCAGTAATAGGAGTAGTATTTTTATAATTACAGGCCTATCTCAAGAAATAAGAGAGCCCTAACCGGTTTGGCTCAGTGGATAGAGCGTCGGTCTGTGGACTGAAGGGTCCCAGGTTCGATTCCGGTCAAGGGCATGTACCTTGGTTGCAGGCACATCCCCAGTAGGGGGTTTGCAGGAGGCAGCTGATTGATGTTTCTCTCTCTTCAATGTTTCTAACTCTCTATCCCTCTCCCTTCCGCTCTGTAAAAGATTAATAAAATATATTTTAAAAAAAAAAGGAAATAAGAGAAATCCCAAATAAACAACTTAACATCACATCTTAAAAAACTAGAAAAAGAAGAACAAAAGCAACCCAAAGTCTGCAGAAAAGAGGAAATAATAAAAATTAGAACAGAATTGAATGAAATAGAGAATAAAAAGACTATACAAAAATTAATAAAACAAAGAGCTGGTTCTTTGAAAAGATTAATAAAATTTATAAACCCCTGACTAGACTCACTAAAGAAAAAAGGGAAAAGACTCATAAACAAAATCAGAAGGGAGAGAGGACAAGTCACCACAGACATCACAGACATACAAAGGATCATCAATACTAATAATAGAGGATTACGCAAATTGGCTGGGATGTCATCACGTAAGGACTAATCAGGATGGGGGCGGGGCCAAGGCGGAGAGCTCTCAGCATGCCTACGCCGGGGGTCTGAAGGGTGCAGAGAGGAAGGGAGAGCAGATAGGCAGTTAGGTGGATCAGGCCAGGAGGGGAGAGCAGTTAGGCAATTAGGGAGATCAGGCCAGAAGGGGAGAGCAGGTAGACAGTTAGGGGAATCAGGCTAGGATGGGAGAGCAAATAGGCAGTTAGGGGGATCAGGAAGATAGTGGAGAGCAGATAGGCAGTTAGGGGGATCAGGCCGGCAGGGGAGAGCAGTTAGGGCCATCGGGTTGGCAGGGGAGCAGTTAGGGGCATCAGGCAAGCAGGCAGGTTAGTGGTTAGGAGCCAGTGGTTCCAGATTGCGAGAGGGATCCTGGATTGGAGAGAGTGCAGGCCAGGCTGAGGGATCTCCCCCCCCCCCCCTGTGCTTGAATTTTGTGCACTGGGCTTCTAGTACTAGAATATTATGTACTAGTACTAGAAAGACTATATGCCACCAAACTCAATAACCTACAAGAAAGGGATAGGTTCCTAGAAACATATAAAGTTCTTGGACTAATTAATGAGAAATTGGAAAATCTAAGTAGATCATTCAGCAGTGAGGAAATTGAAGCAACCATCAAAAATCTCCCAAAAGATAAATGTCCAGTGCTAGATGGCTTCACCAGTGAATTCTAACAAACATTCAAAGAAGATTTAAAAACTAACCTTCTCAAAATCTTCCAAAAATTGAGTAAGAGGCAATACTTCCTAGAACATTTTATGAGGCCAATATAACCCTGATATCAAAACCCTGAAAGGATAGCACAAAAAGGAAAACTAAAGACCAATATCACTGATGAATACACATACAAAAATCCTAAACAAAATACTAGCAAATCAAATACTACATGTATTTGCAAAGAGATAAGCACCCCTATTTTCATTGCAGCATTATTCATCTTGGCCAAGACATGGAAACAACCAAAGTGTCCTGTGATAGAGGACTGGATAAAGAAGACATGGTACATATACACAATGGAATACTACTTTTCCTTAAGAATGAAATACTACCACTTTCAACAACATGGATGGACCTTGAGAACATTATACTACGTGAAATAAGTCAGTCAGAAAAAGCTAAGAACCATATGATTTTACTCATATGTGGGGTATAAAATAGAAACTCTTGGACACAAACAACAATGTAGTAGTTGCCAGAGAGAATGGAGTGGAGGGTTAATGAGGTCCTAGTCCATGGTTACAGGAGAAGATTTGACTTTGGCTGATAGGTACACAGTGCAATATACATATCTTGTAACATAGAAATGCACCCCTGAAACCTATCTATATATGTAAAAAGCCAGCGACCAGAACGCCAGAACGACTGGAATGACTGGTCTCTATGATGTCCACTGCGGCCAGCAAACCGGCCCCAACAGGGGTGGGGTCGGCTGGCCAACCTCCTGCAGCCCCAGCCTGGCCAGTCCAGCCCTGATAGCCCTGATCAGGGGTGGGCTGGCCAGCCAACCACCCACTGTCTCCTCCTCCCCACAGGCCCAGCCCCAATCCACGCCGATTGGGGCCAGGCCAGCCAGACCCCACCCATGTACGAATTCATGCATTGGGCCTCTAGTCTATATATATATATATATATATAGGCTAAGTGACCGACCATCTGTCCATCTGAATGACTGGCCGGTATATATGATGCACACTTGCAATTTAAAAATAAATGTTAACTTGCACATGCATGATACATATAAAGCTCTTGCTGGCACCAATTGCACGCATGTGTTTAGATCTGTTATTGCTGATGGTGAATTTGCTTTCACTGCAAACCAGATCCCAATAATCAGAATGCCACTAAAATGAAACAAATCAGTATCCTGTTTCCTACATTAGATGCAATGACATATCCTATTCTTTTTCCAGATGGTGAAAAAAGGATGGGGAATGGATATTGCATTAAGACTCAGAGATGACAGTGTAATTGACATTAATACTAGATGAAATGTAAGGACACAAGTCACACAAATGCAGTATTATATGGATTTCATCTCTCCATCCAGGACATGTTCAATCCTATTTTAAATGCAGGAAAATTTACTCAGCAGTATATTGTCAACTCATATTAAAAAAATGGAAGCCAATTGGATAAATTTCATTAAACAAACCAATCTAAGTTGAGAGTTAAAAAATATAGTGGTTTGATGGAAATTTCTCATCTAGATCTGAAAATGACAATGTGTCAATTGGTAAAATGATAATACTTCTGTCATCTTTTGAGGAAAAATAAGCATGTTTATAAATTAAGTGAAGAAATTTTAATTATATATGATGGAGATTTTCACACCTATTTGAGTGATGATTTCATTGATTCAATGGATGATGCCATAAAGGAAAATTTTCTCATCAAATTTCTTAATAGTATTATTCATTCAGGAATACTGTGTCATAAATTAAAATTGAAAGTAGGAACAATCATCATGCTACTGAGAAATCTTAATAGTAAATGGGGTCTTTGTAATGGTACTAGATTATCAAAAGATTGTGACCTAACATAATCAAAGCTGAAGTATTAACAGAATCAGCGAAGGTTGTTCTGATTTCAGGAATTGATTTGTCCTGGTATGACACTGGCCTCCCATTGAAATTAATTCAAAGACAGTTTCCTGTGATACCAGCATTTTTGGTGACTATTAATAAGTTACAAGGACAAACTCTAGACAGAGTAGGAATATTCCTACCTAAATCCGTTTTCACACATGGTCAGTTATATGCTGCTTTCTCTCAAGTTCGAAGAGCATGTGACATTAAAGTTAAAGTTGTAAATACTTCATCACAAGGGAAATTAGTCAAGCACTCTGAAAGTGTTTTTACTTTTAATGTGGTATACAGGGACATATTAGAATAAGTTTAATCAATTTATCAGTCATTGTTTTTATCAATATTATTTTTATATCATGTTTTTGTTGCTTTTATATCATGTCTTTGTTGTTGTTATATCATGTTGTTATTGTTTATTTATTAATCAATTTATATATTATTTTCACATACATTTTACTGATTTTCTTTCATCTCTGACACTTCTATTATAGAGAAAGGGCAAATAGAAATATTAAAATATTTCTTCCAATAAATTTCCTTTCAATGTGGACAAATCCATGTACCGGGCCACTAGTAAAATCATATTAACCAACTAGAGGCCCAGTGCATGAAATTCTGCATGGGGAGGGTCCCTAGTAGATGCCCGTTGCAGGCCAGGGTCTTCCTTCCCCCGGCCACCTGCCGCCGCCAGCTAGGGTGAGGCTGGCCAGGAGGAGGGGGCCTCTGGTTGAACTCCCAGTTGAGGGAACAATTTGCATATTAGGCTTTTATTACATAGGATGTTTCTTTTTGCTCCTTTTTACTCCATTTGTTTTTAAGATTTCTTTTAGTACATACAGAAGGCCAAGAGACATATGAAAACATGCTCAAAGTTACTAATTATCTGAGACGTGCAAGTCAAAACAATACAGTACCATCTCACACCTGTCAAAATGGCTATCATCAACAAATCAACAAATGACAAGTGTTGGCGAGGATGTGGAGAAAAAGGAACCCTCGTGCACTGCTGGTGGGAATACAGACTGGTGCAGCCACTGTGGAGAACAGTATTGAGTTTCCTCAAAAAACTAAAAATGGAACTCCCATTTGACCCAGTAATCCAACTTCTAGGAATATATCCCATGAAACTAGAAACACCAAACACCAATCAAAAAGGATATATGCACCCCTTTGTTCATAGCAGCACAATTTACAATAGCTAAGATTTGGAAACAACCTATGTGCCCATCAGCAGACGAGAGGATTAAAAATGGTGGTACATCTACACAATGGAATACTATGCTGCTGTAAAAAAGAAGGAATTCTTGCCATTTGCAACAGCATGGGGGAACCTGGAGAGCATTATGCTAAGTGAAATAAGCCAGTCAGAGAAAGATAAATATCACATGATCTTACTCATTTGTGGAATATAATGAACAATATAAGCTGATGAACAAAAATAAAACCAGAGTCATAGAAGCATCGAACAAACTGTCCAACCTATGAGGGAATGCGGGGGGTGAGAGGTAAGAGATCAACCAAAGGATTTGTATCCATCCATATGAACATTACCAATGAGCACAGACAGGGTGGGGCCTGGAGGTGAGGGCATGTGCTGGGGGTGGGGTGGGATGGCCAGGGAGAGGTCGATGGTAGAAAAAGGAGACTTATGTAATACATTAAACAATAAAGAATTTAAATTAAAAAAAAGTAGTATTATCCAAAGAACACATGTTGACCAATGCAAAAAACAAAAACAAAAAACAAGATAGATTTCTCTTAGTGTTTGGTTTTTATAAGGTTCACTAAAACATGCACAGAGGGTAGTTCTATAAATTTTCCTTCTTTTGTGCTCTCTGTGTTTCAGCTTTCAAATAATTTTTGTTGTTCTATCTTTAGTGTGCCAGTTTTCTCCTGACTCCTATCTGCGTTAAAGTAATGTATTTAGTTTTTGCTTTCAATATATTCCATTTTTATATTTTGTTTCTAAGCAATTAATTGGCATTCTAGCTCTAGAGAAATTACACATCTTAGCAATTTTTGTGCTTGGATCATGTGTAGATTTGTTTTCCTTAACTGTTCTTTTTTTTTCTTTGTTCCTGGTTTTTAGTACAACAGGTAGTTTTCTATGCATGAAATATATCATATTTGATGCATTATAGGTTGGGATAATTTAACCTTCCTCCGAAGAGAATTTTTTTCATCCTGTGATAGCATGTAGGCTCCGGATATGTCACCCTAATATCATCAGGTTCTACCCTGATTCAGGACTAGATACAGTTTGGGAAGGCTCTGGTTAATCTGCAGTTTCAGAGTACAACTCACCAGCAGCCCCAGTGAGAGCCTGAAGTGATTATTGGGGTCTCATTGGCATTGAAAGGAGGCTCTGAACTCAATTTCTGTGTCTTTTATACCAGGAAACAATAAAAATATCTAAGCTGATATTAGCTGCCTTTCTCTTTAGCTTTTTGGTCTCTTTCTCTGTACATTTTAGAAATATGACAAATTCCTTGCACAAAAGTCTGCCACACACAGAACTCATTTCTATGCATGCCACTTTTTATGAGGATTTTAGTGTCTCCAAGTTGAGCTGTCCTGGCAACCATAAACTCCAAATTTGTCTTCCTGCATCCTTCAGATGGTCTAAAATACTGCTGGCGCTCGGCTTCTTCATAGTGTTTAGGTAATCTTTAACGTTTGTCTTGTAGCCTCTATATCTCCACCAAGAATCAGTAAATGTCCTTAGAGAAAATGTGGCTCTCAGAATGTAGGCTTATATTCCCCTATTCTCTCTCTAACACCCTGTTCAAAACTCAGATTTCTGGACCTTACTGTGTCTCACTTGACTTTTTTCCCATCATTGGGCAAGCGAAGTCAGAGTCCCGTATTGAAAGTTTCAAAAATAGTGCTGCAATACTTGAGCTTTTAAATATTGTAGCTCCTCAAGTTCTATAGCTTCCATAGATCTCTATGATGCTCTCAGATTTTTGTATGTTTTTTACATATTTTATATTTTTTATCTTACAGGGAATGCTCATCTTTCATAAGATATTACACCATTGTCAAAAGATGAAGTCCAGTTTGCACTGTTTTGAAACTATGAATATGGGTCCTTGACTTTCTGGGCCAATGATGAGCAAAGAAATCAAGTGAGATACATCAAGTCCAATAAAAATAAGTGTGATCAGGATATTGAAAAATTTTAAAAAGTTTAAACTTGGCAGCTGCCTAAAAAGATGGTTCATTAATTACTGCTACTCAAAAGAGCCAACTGATTCCTGTGAATTCTGAGGTTCATTCCTGAATTGACAATATAATGAATCTTATCCCTAAATTATTAATATATGTATACTAGAGGTCCAGTGCATGAAATTCATGCACTGGGGGGTGGGGGGGATCCCTCAGCCTGGCCTGCCCCCTCTCACAGTCTGGAAGCCCTCGGGGCCAGGAGGCGACCCAGCAATCAGGGCAAGGCAACACCCCATCACACCTCTGCTGCTGCCACTGCTGGCAGTGCAAGCCTCAGCTGGCCCTGGTTACCTGAGCTTCAGGCAGCCCTGGGTGGCTGGGCAGCTGCCATCTGAGGCTTGCCTGCTCCTCGGGCCTGCTCTGGGTGGCTGGGGTGCTGAGGGGACTGGGGGACTCTGGAGGCAGGCACATGGAGTGGCTGGGCCCACCTGGAGGTGGACCCGGCCTTGCTGCCCCAGCAGGGCTGAGGGGACTGGGCGCCACCATCTTTTGGCTGTGGGTGCCGCCATCTTTGCAATGGTTTGAGGGTCAATTAGCATATTCCCTCTTTATTAGATAGGATGCTTATGTTACCCCAAGTGAGTTTCTACTGCTAACAGCCAAGGGTCCTACCAAGTCACTTGTACATAGATATTTCTATGGACATATCATATATCTCTGCAAAATTAAGAGGCTATAAAGATGAAAAGTCTTTATTTCTTTGTCTAAAACAAATTTCTAAAGATTGAATATTGTTTTTACTAAATGTGTGTTTAATTAAATTTAATATTTTATACAAATTCCCAAATTAAAACAGATAATATTAACAACATATATCATCTAAACAAAATCAAAACAGGAATTCAAATAATCCTGGAATGTAAACTACGAAAACAAAACAAATCAAACACATTGACTTAATGTGTTCATGTATGAACATGACTATGATTCATTCTAAAAAACCTTTCTAATACTAGTCAAATATAATCATAGTATAAAGAACATAGGATGGTGTGGTTCAGTGGTTGAGCTTCAACCTATGAACCAGGAGGTCACAATTCTATTCCTGGTTAGGGCAAATGCCTGGGTTTCAGGCTCAGTGCCCAGTAGGGGGCATGAAAGGCAGCTGATCAATAATTCTCTCTCATCATTGATGTTTCTATCTCTCTCTCCCTCTCTCTCCCTCTCTCTGAAATCAATAAAAACATATTTTAAAAAATGTCAATATGTATTAAAATCTAAATTTTTTTTGAAAGTATGACTAGAAAAGGGAAAGTAGAATTACCACTTTTACTTTAAGAATTAGTAGGGACATGGAATTTAAAAAGTGTTCTTAATGCTGTGTATATTTCATGCACATAAAACTAGAATAGGCTGCTAAAATAAAAGTAGAGATTTTTATAAAAATAATAGGCTGTATTAAGCTAGCTATTATGTTGGATATGATTTTCATTTAATGTCAGAAATTGGCTTTTGAAGATGGCACTTTAAAAATCAAAGCTTTCAATTTTTGCAGCTTCTAAATTGATTAAAGTAGAAAAAGAAGTGTTAAAGAAACATTTTAAGAATATAAGTCATTCAAATCTCATCTTTTTGAGGTGTGGGGGGCAGGTAGTGCTTTGTTTTTATTAGGTAAGTAAAGGAAAAGGAATGATTGAGACCAGTAATAAAACGATAACTATGTCAGGGAGGGAAAAATATTCACATCAGAGCTCTCTAGCCCTTCACTATTAGAATATAAATGCTGCATCCTGAAATAAACCAGAGAACGAAGGAATATATCTTTCTCTTTAAAGTGCCAGATCAGAAGAAGTGATCTTTTCTCGGAGAAGCAGGAGAGCTGCCTTCTGAAGTTTCTGTGATCAAAAATGGGGACAGCACTGATGTGCAAAGACTGGTATTTGAATCTCACAAAACTGGTTTCCAGCAACACTCATGTCAATAGAGAGGAAATCGGAAGCTCCAGTACTGCCTAACCCCTTCACACAATACATTTCTGCATGGCAGCTGGGAAATCTAATTCTAAACTTACACTGGAGCTCTACTCAGTAATATTTCTAGTACACGGCCATGCTTTATTCATGTAAATTTTTGTTTTATTAAAGCAATAAGGAAGCATTGCAGTATGTAGCATTTTGAGATTGGGAAAAGTAACATTTTGTGCCCACAGACTAGTTCTGCTTATTTATGGGGAATTTCTCTTCTGTTGGCATAATCAATCTCTTATAGAGAACATCTCAGTAATGTAAAATCTGCTTTATTCTAACTGAGTCACTGAAGAAAAGAAGCTAGGAAAAACAGAACTTGAGCATTAAATTAGCTAAGTACTCACCTCCTCTAGTTGAGGTTTTATATATCTTTTGCATTTTGCATAAGTGATTTCATCTGAACTGTGATTGCCCAATTACTTACAGAACTTTATTGAAACGGCTTTAGTCTCTGCACCATTCTTTTCATTTAAGAAATCCTTAGTGACCAACACTTAGCATAAATTTCATGCTCAATAAAATGTTATTAAATTAACTAATCATTCTAGTCAAGTTTGTCTAAATACCAATAAACTGGCATGAATTAGGACTGGAATCACAACTGTATAGATCAATGAGGAACATGACTTACTGATATGTGACCTTTACGGTACACATTTACTTAGCCTCTCTTAATTTCAGTTTTATCTTCTATAAAACCTTACATTATTGTCTAGCATATGATAGCATGGCATCTATAAAGGGCCTTCCACAGAGCCTAAAATATCACGGAAGCTATTGTTATTATTTTAGTTGTTATTAACATTTGCAACTGACAAATGACTGTTCCTCTCTTAGTTTTGTAAAACTTCTTTTTCCTTTTCATTCAATATTTTAATAAATGAGCATTCATAGGAAGCCAAATTCAAAGTCCCAAATCATCATGGGTCAATTACAAAAAGCACTTGGTTTCTTTGGTCATTCACCCCCTTTACCTTGGGATGCACATATAACTTCCTAATTCCATTAAGGCAGTTTTATAGGGAGTCCCATAATCTGTTAGGGATGCTACTCTTTCTCTTGTCATCTATCACAAAAATCTGACAGCAGGGCCCTGATTTTTAAACTGTTTTCTTATTCACCAGGGCTTTTATCCATTTCCCTTAAATGTGTTGCTCAAATGCTCAAAAAATATTGAATGTTATAGTGGGGATGGTTGATTTCCTTCTTCCAGTAATTGATAAGAGCGCATGTTTTCAAAATGTGCCATTCAAGAGCACATTTATTTACTTTTGTTTATACTGTGTTGCTGTGGCCACTAAATAAAAAAAATTTAAAAAACACAGGAAATTAAAAATCACTGAACACTGAAAAAGGAGAAGGCATTCACTTTTGAGTATGAGAATTAGGACAGGGCTGCATTCAGTTTTGGGTGATAATCTATTTATTCAGTGGAACATACTACTGCCAGAAGATGAACCTGTTTCAATGAGAAAAGCACTTATTCAGCCCATAAGTGGAGCCATGCTTGGGTTAACCCATGAATCAGAATGAACAGGTAGTTGCTCTAACCCACATTTTACAGATAACTTTCAATGACCTACTGGTCCCACGTGAGGAAAGCAATACTCATGAATGAAAAAAAGGCAAGAATGGGATAAAATGACAATACTGCCTTCAATTAACAGCTGTCACTGGACTTTTACTACCATCACCATTATGATTACTTAAATGAAGTTATATTTATAGAATATTATTGTTAAAATGAGAACACCATTAAGGCTTTCCTCTCTCTTACTCCCCACTTAATAAAGTCCTCATCTTTGGAACACTGGTAGTGCATCATGACTAACCTCCTACCTTGCCTTTGTTTCTGGTTTTGCTCCATTCCAACCCATTTCTAATTATCCAGGAATCTTTCTAAACTAAAATCCTTTTTACTTTCACCTACTCATTAAAAGCTTTCCACCTTTCTCTATTGCTTTTGAAATGATATACAAAATTTCTTACCACAGCCTCTCACAATTTCCCAACATGGCCATGCAACAAGTTTTCTCTCTTTTAGAGAACAAATGAAATCAAAAGATTGTAGCTGTTACATTGAAAGTAAGGTAAGTCAGAGAGTTTTCATATCAGTAACAGAAGGATTTTTCAGTGTCTGAAAGCCTGAACAGCCTGTAATAAAAGTTTCTTAAGTAATAATGTATCTGAGATATTATTTGCCAATGTCTTTCCTCATTTAAAAATTATGCTTGCTTTTTTTCAAGCAATATGTGTATTATGCCTGTGTGTTTCCTTCATATTTCATATTTCACTCACACCGAGGCCTTGGTTCTCTGTTCAATTTCACAGAACAACATCAGACAAGGCTACTGTGTGACCATGATAAAATGAGACCAACTTAACACCCTTCATATTTTTGTTTAATCAGACATAAGCAAGGTCACTGCGCACACTACAAAATACTAACTATACCCTTCCTTCTGCCTAACATCAGCAACTTAAAAAAAGATTGATTAATATCCCCAATAATAGAATTAATCCCTGTTTCCTGATATCGCCAATGCTGAGAAAATCTCTGCTTCTTTGAATCTTTACCAAAATCACCTAAGCAAAGCCCAAATTCTTTCAGAAGTTCTTTCTCACAACTTATGAAATGCCCTACATTTTCGCACATTGCATAGTCTTCCTTCTCGTGTGACTGGGTTGCCTCTCTTGTCCTCAGACCCTTAAAAAATGTCACAGTGCTAGAGGAGGTCACCCTTCTTCCAGTCTGATTGGCTAGTTGATCTCTTCGGATCAACTGAGTGAATAACCCTGGAGGTCCATATACTTCGCAGATGGTATCACCAGGACTGCATGTGATGGTGCTCACAGAAGAGCTCCAGGTGTTCATCATTAACCAGGATGTCCTGAATAAAGAATCAGATCCAAACATCAGTATAATTAACCTAACTTCAGGCAGACACCTTAGTACTGGATGCCCAGCCAATAATTCGTCTCCTCTGCAGATTTTTACAGTCTTAGAACATTGTCAGTGGTCTGACCATCCGATCCAGACAAGGGGAGCAACAACAATTCCTGTTTAAAGTTGCCCCCATTTCAGGAGTGGGCTGGAAGAGGTCAATTCGGGGGAAAGAGGGACTTATATAATACTTTCAACAATAAAGATTTTAAAAAATAAATAAAGTTGACCCCTTTGAGGAAAATAACTCTGAGAAACCCTTGCCACACAAATACCCAAAATATAAGTAAGGGTACCTATCTCTACATGTACTAAAGCCATCATACAAGGCCTCGTAAAAACATTTCTTATCCCCTATGGAGTTCCAGACACTACTGATAGTGACTTAGGCACTCATTTAACTTCTTAGAATATACAAACATGACCTTCACAAAACCTTTACCTTCCCTAGTGGCTTCATGCTGCAGATCACATAGGGCGTCATCCTGGCTTTCGTAAGTTCAAAATCAATAAAATATAAAAGGGCACGTTTCAGTCATTAGTTAAACAGCAGGGGTAAGTTGCAATAGTTGGATGGCAGTTTTTGGTGTGTGCTGGCAGCTTTTAAGCCTCACTCTCCCTCTTCCGGGTCTGCTTCATACCTGGACAAGCAGATAAGAAAGCCCAGGTGCCCTCTCCTTTGCTGTTGGGAGGAAGGTCAAATCACCCAAGCCCCAGCCCTCTGCCTTACCACCATAAAAACCCATGCTGGTATTCTTTCCCTTTTTTCTCAAGCCTATCTGGCCTAGCTGTAAGTAATAAATATTCTTGTATTCTTTTGGTGTGTATGTGGCTTCATCAATCTTGACATGTAAACCAAATTTTGAGTGGGAGTCCATCTTGTTTCTCCAGAGTGTCAACAATATAGTTTATGATCCATTTTAGTTAATCTTTGTGAAAGGAGTAAAGTTGTGTCTAGATTATTACTATTATTATTATATTATTAACTAGAGGCCCCGTGCACAAAAATTTGTGCACTCGGGGGGGAAGGGGAGGGGTCCCTCAGCCCGGTCTGTGCCCTCTCGCAGTCTGGGACCCCTCGGGAGATAACGACCTGCTGGCTTAGGCCTGCTCCCAGGTGGCAGAGGGCAGGCCCAATCCCTAGGTGCAGCCCCTGGTCGGGCTCAGAGCAGGGCTGATTGGGGAGTTGGGGCGCCGCCCCCTGTCATGCACAGAGCAGGGCGGATTGGGAGGTTGCGATGCCACCCTCAGTCACGCTCAGGTTAGGGCCGATTGGGGGGTTGGGGCACCGCCCCTGTCACACTCAAGGCAGGGTCGATGGGGAGGTTGCGGCACCACCCCCTGTCACGCACAGAGCAGGGCCCATCAGGGGGGTTGGGGCTCCGTACCCTGTCACGCACAGAGCAGGGCCAATCAGGGGGTTGGGCGCTGCCCCTGTCATGCACAGAGCAGGGCCGCCTCGGGGGGTTGAGGAGCTCCCCCCTGTCACTCACAGAGTAGG
>NW_005871500.1:410719-470961 GCF_000147115.1 Myotis lucifugus
GGGGGGGGGGGGGTTGGGGCACCGCACCCTGTCACACACAGAGTCGCAGGGCGATCAGGGTTTTGGGCGCTGCCCCTGTCACGCTGATCTGGTGCCAGGAGGCCTTGAGGCTCCGCTGATCCCGGTGCTGGGAGGCATATTACCCTTTTACTATACAGGATAGAGGCCTGGGGGCCAGCTGGTTTGCCCTGAAGGGTGTCCTGGATCAGGGTGGGGGTCCCCACTGGGGTGCCTTGCCAGTCTGGGTGAGGGGCTGAGGGCTGCTTTCAGGCTGGTGGTTGTTGACTGAAGCTCCCAACCGCTCCTTTTTTTTTCTCTTTTTTTTAATTTTATTCTGGGCCAGCTTTAGCTCTGGCTCTAGCTCTGAGGCTTCCACTGGTTTGTTTGCGTTCTATAATCGAAACAATGTATAACTCCAGCTCTGAGATCCCAGGGTTTTGTTTAGCTTCTATATTTGTTACAAAGTTTCTTAGAGTTGCAGCTCAGAGGCCGGCAGCACAGGCGGGGAACGTTGGAGTCCTCCTTCACTGCAGCAAGCAAGCCTCATGTTCACTTCCAGCTGCCTGGCTGCCGGCCGCCATCTTGGCTGACAGTTAATTTGCATATACTCACTGATTAGCCAATGAAAAGGGTAGCGGTCGTACGCTAATTACCATGTTTCTCTTTTATTAGTGTAGATATTATTTTGTATATGAATGTCCCACCATCATATCTTGAAAAGACAGTCATTTTTCATTAAATTGCCATTTTCCCTTTGCCAAAGATCAGGTAGCTATATTTGTGTGGGTCTAATTCTAGGCTCTCTATTCTGTTATTTTGTCATATTACATTATCTTGTTCACTGTAGCTTTAAAGTAAGTCTTGAAGTCAAATAATGTCAACCCATCAATTTGGATCTTTAATAGGTGTTCAAAAGACCTGTTCTAAGTCTTTTCCTTTCTTTTTTATTTTATACTAGAGGCTCAGTGCACAAAATCTGTGCACTCGGGTTGGGGGTCCCTCAGCCTGGCCTGTACCCTTTTGCAGTTCAGGAGCCCTCGGGGAATGTCCGACTGATGGCAGGGCGTGGGCCTAAGCCGTCAGTTGGAAATCCTTAATGCTGCAGCGGAGGCGGGAGAAGCTCCTGCCACTGCTGCAGTGCTCGCCATCCATGAGCCCCGCTTCTGGCTGAGCAGCGCTCCCCCTGTGGGAGCTCACTGACGACCAGGGGGCAGCTCCTGCATTGAGTATCTGCCCCCTAGTGGTCAGTGCATGTCATAGCTACCAGTCATTCCACCAATCAGTCGATTTGCATATTTGCCTTATATTATATAGGATTTTCTATCACATTTATCCCCACTATGCCTTCTTCCACCTCCACTCTTCCCTTCTTTCTACCCCTACAATCACCACACTGTTGTCCATGTCCATGAGTTTTCTCTCTCTCTTTTTTCTCAATCCCTCCCCCCTCTCAACACCCCCAAACCCCATCCGGCACACACAACAAAGTTGTCTGTCTTCTCTGTATCTATGAGTCTGTCTCTATTTTGCTCAGTAGTCACAGACTATGGCACTGTAGAATATGTCTGTCAATATCTACAAATTAGCTCTCTACAATTGTGAGTGGTATTGCACAGACTCTATAGAGCAGTTAGGGAGAATTGACATCTTTGCAACATTGAGTCTTCCAATCCATGAAAAGAGAATATCTCTCTATTTATTTAGACATACTTTTTATTACTTTCATTAGTTTTGAACTTTTCTACATATAGATCCTGCACATAAGAGTTTATACCTGAGTATTTCATTTTATTTGTGTTAATGTAAATGACATTTTGTTTTTTATTTATATTTGCAATTGTATGTTGTTGTTATATAGGCAATCAATGGATTTTTTTTTTGTATACTAACTTGGTATCCTGTAACTGCCATATTTGCAATTAGTTCCAGGAGATTTTTTCCCCCCTGCTATTTTGGGGTATTTTCTATATAGCCAATCAAGCCATTTGCTTAAAAAATTAATTATGTCTTCTTTCCCAATTGGTGCATTATTGCCTTTTATTGTCTTACTAGAGGCCCAGTGCATGAGATTCGTGCACTTTGGGGGGGGGGGAGGCAGGGCCTTCATCCTGGCCTGCACCTTCTCACAGTCCACAGTCCAGGAGACCTTGGGGGATGTCTGACTGAAAGCCACTCCCTGTGGGGAGCAGGCCTATGCCAACATTCAGACATCCTTAGCGCTGCTGCGGAGGTGGGAGAGGCTCCCACCACTGCTGCTGTGCTCACCAGCCATCAGCCTGGCTCAGGGCTTCTAGCTGAGTGGTGCTCCCCCTATGGGAGTGCACTGACCACCAGGGGGCAGCTCCTGCATTGAGTGTCTGCCTTCTGGTGGTCAGTGTGCTTCATAGCGACCAGTTGTTCTGCTGTTGGGTCTATTTGCATATTACCCTTTTATTATATAGGATTGTACTGACTAGGACTTACATTATGATGTTGAATAGGACATCCATGTTTTTATTTGCCTTCCCAGGTCTAAGAGTATTCAATTTCCTACCATTATGTATATTAACCATAGGTTTTTTAAATGATAGTCTTTGCCCTAGCTGGTTTGTCAGGGGATAAGTGCATCAGCCTATGGACCGAAGGGCCCAAGTTTGATTCTGGACAAGGGCATGTACCTCAGTTGCAGGTTAGATTCCAGGCCCTGGTCAGGGTGCATGCATGTGTCTTATATCAATGTTTCTCTCTCTCTGTCTCTATCCCTCCCTTCCACTCTCTCTAAAAATCAATGGGAATATATCCTTGGATGAGGATTAATTTTAAAAAAAAGAAAGAGAAAGAGAGATGGTCTTTATCATAAATGATTGCTTACTTTTTCTGAATTAATTAATATTATCATATGATTTTCTTACTTAGGCTGTTGTGGCTATTATTTTTATTAGCATTTATAATTTTTTCTTAATCAATTTTTAAAATTTAAAAGTGTTCTACATTAAGTATCCTTTACTTTCATAAAGAGAAAGATATTCAATTACATGAAGGAATTATTCAATAATGTTCCTTTCTTACTTACTCCTTTGGAAAATAAAAAAAAAAGAGTAACTGTTGAGCTCTTAACTTTTAAATGCTTGTGACTAGAAATAAAGAGTTCTACACTATATCCCACCTGGAAGAAAAGCTTAGCTATGGAAAAAATTGGCAAAAATTAAGAATTTTTTCATTTCATATAAAATCTAATATGCCTATTAGGCACTGGCAATGAGGAATCCTTAATAATTAAATAAATCAGTCTTTACTATGATAAACACTAGAACAGGGCTCGGATTGGTACCTACATTAGAAAAATAGCTTAATGGCAATGTTAGTCTTGTATTAAGGCACCTGAAAATGAAAGCATCTGCTCTTCTGACATGTGAGGTGGGGCTCTTATTTGAAAGTATTATTTGTATTTTCTGTCCATGGTGTTTTAATGTCTTGGCAATGCCATTGTACTTTAATTTCAGCTGCTCAAGAGGGTACTGTCTATATCTTTAAGGTGTTAATGAGAGCCCTACAACAAGAAATTTAATATATTTTGTTTCATTTATTAAGACAGGCTATTCCAAATACATCTTCCCAATATGATAAAAATATAGCCACCATTTTAATATTTATAGTAACAAACAAGTACACAGAAGCTTCCTTTTATTTATGAAAATATAATTTATATATTAAAAATAAACTCAAATAAGATTTTCAATGTTTGGAAAAACTCATTCTAAAATCCAAGGGATTTGATGAGAACATTCTTAAACTGTCATCATATTAAAAAAATAGCTTTCATCTATTTAGAGTCCTGTGAAATACTTATTATTTGTCTTTCCATTTTGATAATATAATTATCAGGTTTGACCTTCTACTTTGAGATGAGAAATTATAATCATGAATTTATATTCTTTTATATTTCTATAGTCAGGGTACTGCCTGAAGAGGGAGAGTATGAAGCAATTTTAAAACTATGGGATTTAATTTCTCTAGTGCAATGCTTGAATGTTGAGGCTGCAACTGCCTACTCATTACTTAAACTGCTACTTTGGGGACAAATAAATCATCATATTTCATGTCCATATTTATTAGTCATGATCAGTTGAATCATCCTGCAATAATAATGAATTCCAAAATCTGTAGACCTTAAAACAAGGTTAGCTAATTACTTCTATAGGCAAGATTTGTTATGGCTTGAGATCACTTACCAGGACAGGTGACCTCCAACTGGTGGGTCAATATAACTTCTCCATGCCAACATGGGCATTGATGATAGCTAGAGCAAGAGCAGAAGACAGGTGGAAATTTGTGTATCAGCATGAAATGCTTCTGCACCAAAGTGACAAACATTATTTTCACTTACATTTTTTGAACAAAGCCCCATAGCTATGCCTAATGAGAAGGTCAGTATATGGAAGAAAATGTGAAATTACAACCCTAAAGTACACTAGAAAGAAGATAAGAAGAGGTGAATGGTGGCAATATCTCCCATGCTATATAACTTTGATTTGCCAAAACCTAGAAGTGTTCATCATGAAGTAAATAAAAATAGGCTGCCTCGATTCATTGTTTGCATTCCATAGAGGTAAGGCATGTAGGTTACTTCTGTGTGCCCCTGTATGTTAACATCTCTAACTGATATGGAGACAAACAGAAACAATACACAAGCATGTGCTATAGAATCCTCCTAATTGTGAATATTACCTAGACTTTTTCTGTCATATAAAAAACACACACACACATACCTAGAAAGACTTTGAAAAAAATAACTATTCCCTTCAGTTCCCTAAGTGAAAAGAACATTGATTTTTGGAGAGAAACAATCCTGAGTCTTAATTCTAGCTTTTTGGGTTGATAGGTAGCTTTTCTGTCGAATATACTGAAAAACTGGGGAAACAGCACCAAAAAGAGGATGCAATCTGTTTGAGATACAACGGTAGCAATTAGACCCCATAACAGCCTCTTTATTCATCTTTAATTGAGGTTCATTATTTAAAAAAATATTTTAATGCAAAGCAAGATCTCATTCTGCAATATGAAATAATTCATAAAAATAACATATTAATAACATTTACTATAAAACACATTGTAAAAGAAGAAAACATAGTTAACTTTTTTAGAAAAGAAAATATTTTCTGGAATAAGTGTATGAAAATATATTAGAGCAAAACTCACTTCTCAGAAGAAGTTATAATATATATTGGTAGCAACTTCTACCATGAAAGTATTAAGACAACTTTTATCACAGCATATAAATTACATACTGAAATTATGAGGTATACTGGGCACAAATGAATATGTTTCCATCATCTAGTGAATCATTAAAGTCCTCACTTTCACAAAGCATTATCCACCTCTAATTCAGAACAAAACAATTTTTCCACTGCCCATTTTTCTTCACAAGTGGTTAAATATTTTATGTTTTGTGAAGTGATGACATAGAGTCAAAAGCTGCACTCCCACCCAAAAGAGTTACTGATTAGAACAAGAAATCGTTTCACATTATGATAATGGTTTTAGACCCAGAACTTACCTGAAGTTACCTTGAACTGTATTTCCAAATTATATGTATTTACCTGCCATTTATTTCCCATAATGGTGATGAGATTGTTTTCTTTATTATATTTTGGTTTGTGTTTTTTTTTTCCACTTTGGGTCATGGCACATCTGTGTTCATGTGTTCTCAAGTCATAGTCTCTAAGGCTAAAATTATTTTGGTGGATGAACAACTGCTAGATTTCAAAGATTGCCTCCTCAATATCATGGTCAACTGGCTTACAGAACAGATGAAAAGTTTCAAATTTTCCTTTTATGATAGAAATATCAAAAACAAATAATAAGAATACATTTTTAAATACTCTCTAGGAATTGTTTTCCTTTGGATCTACTGAAGATGAAATAAAAAGGGTCTCATATGTATTGAACTCTCAGTTTTTATTCAGTTCTAAATAGTGCTTGGCATTTTGTAAGCATTTCTTAGCATGATGCTTACAAACACTCAGACATACACACAACTATATTCATAAGTAGAATTAAAATTTAGGGTTGTTTCTCTTGAAAATCCATGTTCTTTCCAGTGCATTAAGCAGTGGAAGGGAATAGCACTGTAGCAATACCATTATTAATACAACCATGGCTACCACCATTTCAACTACAACAGCTAAGTAAACTTTAGAATGAAGACTACTAAGCTCTTACTATATCTCAGGCAATAATCTTCAATGTGCATTATTTCTTTAATCCTCATGAGTCTATGGGATAGGTATCACTATCATTTTACCCACTTTATAGATGAAAAAGTCATAATTTAGATAGTTTGAGTTATTTGCCCAAAGTTACACAGCAAGTAACCAATTTAATGGTGGATCAGGAATAAAAAAAACTAAGTCCATGTGACATCAAAGCTAAAATTCTAAACCACTGCTTAGCAAAATTCAGAATTATGACTGACAAGTAGTCTTTTTTTCCTCACTTAATACTCACATGTGACTAAAAAACATATTTGTCCAATTGAACTGAAGCGGCTATTGTGAACACTTCCATGAATAGAGAGAAAGTGCAATCCTAAATTTTGACTATCTGAATGATAACCAGAAATTCTCAATCAATGCAAATGATTATTTAAGATGGAAAAGGAGCATATAGACTCATTTGCAGCCTTTGTCAGTATCTTTTATGGCGCATTAGCTTTTCTCATTCCTTTTATTTCTGTTTGACTGTTCTGTGAACATTTGTTCAAAATTAATCAAGCTGTCCAAGGCAAGATGATGGAGTGTGACACAAACCCACCAGCTCTACTGTTAAAAAGCAACGCAATGCTCTTGTACTGCTGACAAGTGGGTTAGGAGAATATCTGCTATACAGAAGGGCTGACATTTTGCATTTTGGTATTCTCTACAGGGGCTCTCTCTTCTGGAACAGAGACCTGGTGGCTCAATTCTATCCTCTCAGTTCCAGAGTCTCCTGTACTTTTCATATCTGGTCACTTGCTATGCTAATAACAACCACAAGCTATTGCACACTATAGCAAATGTTGCCTGTGCCACACCCATGTCCCTCAGGCCCTATCAAGATAGTATAATCTGGCCTGGCTTGTGTGGCTCAGTGGTTGAGCATCAACCTTCGAACCGGGATATCACAGTTCGATTCCCAGTTAAGGCACATGCCTGGGTTGTGGCTTCACTCCCCAGTGTGGGGCATGCAGGAGGCAGCCAATCAATGATTCTATCTCACCATTGATGTTTCTATCTCTCTCTCCCTCTCCCTTCCTCTTTGAAATCAATAAAAATATAGTTTTAAAAAAGATAGTATAATCTGGCTGATGTTAAACTGCAGAATCTGCACCTCATACCTGGGTTTTTTGGTTTTGTTTTGTTTTGTTTTAATTACCACAGATCCTCTGCCCACATGCACTGCAGGCCATAGGTGCCATGGAACTCATGCCCTGTAAGTAACTCATAATCAGCAACTGATGGAAAGTGCTATATAAAATTTCAGCTCACACATCTCTGTATTGGTATAATCCAAGGGGAGCATTTTACACTGTTTTCTAAAGTTTCCCCATGGGATTGAATTCCCATTGCCTACTGTGGAAGTTGGCTCTACAAAACACCCTTTATTGGCTGCCTTCCTGTTTCTGTATTCATTCCCCACTTCCACAATATTTCTTATGCCTCTCAAATAAATAAATTGCACTTGAATTTCTACTTCAGGGTCTGCAATGAGGGGATGCAACAATACTTAAGATAGACTCCCCTATTTCAGAGGATCTGCAGTTGGGAGGAGAGGGCTAAGTCCAAAATGGAGGAAGCTGCATTTGAAGAACAACAGCGTGTTTGGTGAATCTGTTCCAGGCAGAAAAGACAGCACGAACAAAGGCAGGGTTGTTTATCAGAGCTGGCTGCATCAAGCACCTATTTCACCCATTCTCACATTCAATGCCAATTCATGTCTCACACCTTTGAGGAATTAATTTTCTTAAGGAACAGCTGGTCAAAGGAGAAATTGTGACAAAAGGGGCTTGAAGGATAAGAGGGGGACCCAAAAACTTATTAAAGTATTTCATTGACATTTACCAGAGATTTAACTCAAGATCTTCCTGGATACTCAAATTCATATATTTCGCTACAGCAAGTATTGTTCTCAGCTACACAATGGATATAATAATGCTTATCTTCCAGTGTTATAACAAAAATGAAATGAGACGATTGGTTCTTCTACCAGAGCCTCCCCGTCTGTGATTAAAATAAGTGCCGTGTAAAAATCACAACTTTCTATAGGCCACAGACCTTTGGGATTGCGCTTGAAAATTGTGAGCACAACTAGTACATTCAAACATTTAAGGTCTGCTTGTTCTTACTATGGGCACTCTTGGGCATGTTAATTAATCTCTGGTTCTCAGTTTCTCCAGATGTAGAAGAGATATCAGTCAGTCTCTGGTAACAGTATAGATTTTTTGATATTTGCTAAACATTGGTAACCTTCCAGTGACCCTACAGTGCCAAGTAAACTAAATATAAATACCTTGGCCTGGGGTTCTAGGCCATCCATCATTTTCCCTCAACCTGATGATGCAAACTTTGCCATCATCATTTTCTGAGAAGGCAACCAAGATCCAACCGATGTTACTAACTTGCTATTTCCTAGGGACACAGTGTGCTTTCCTCTCAAGCATTTTCTCATTACTGACTTCACATAGAGTGGCTCCCACTGTTATATCGGCTCAGTCACCCTTAGCTCTACAAGTCCCTTTTATCCAGGCACTCAAGTCAGAGAGCTCCTTCCACTTATTTTTCCTATGCCCCTTGCCACTTTTTTTTATTATAGATATTTAGGTTTATATTGAGTCTCTCCTCCTAGAATGTAAATCCCTGAAAGAAGATAGTATCTTGTATGCTTCTATATCCTCTAAAGTGCCATAGCATAGCACTATATACAGTAAGTGCTTTTTGCAGACTACTTTCATCTGCTTCCCTAGAAATCCAACTAAGTAGTGGTAATTTGGGGGATCTTTTAGTTCAGTCTTCACAAGAGCTTCCCAGAAATATGAGTAAGTCTTATGGTTTCCAAGGAAAGGAAACAAATCTCAGGTTCATCACCAGATAATAACAGAACATTCATTTTATGCTTTATCACTTTCAACAAACCATCATATAATAAAAGCAGTGCAGAGCTTGTCATAGTAAATATGTTCCAAACATGCAGACAGTATAATGATCCTCATTTCTGCTTACCAATTGATTATTGAACAATATTTGATATTTACATTAAAAGTTTTTGTTTTATTAATGACACCTGAAATTCCATCATATTAAGTACATTATAGAAAGTGGATGCTAGAGTTCTCATGACAGGAAATCATGAATGAAAGTATTTAAGGATTTACATTAAAAAAAGCCCTTCTAACTTCTGGTTTCTAGTACAGCATGTCAGGAACTTGAAAGTTGCCAACTATCCTAATGAATAAAAATCTGAACAAACTGAAAACCAACAGCTCTTCTTATATCTGTCAGAGAATGAGGTCACAAGGCTAACTGCTGCCACAAGATTCAAGACACAGGTCCACACAGAACCAAAATTACTGGAGTAGAAACCCACAAGAAGAAATTATGTGGGAACCAGTGCTGGGTAGTGAAACTTAACTATAATAGATGAAGTGCTAGAGACTCAATATGGACAAGTCTGTAAGTTGAAAATTCCAGGCAGACCCAGTCAAAGGATTTACCTCTCGGAGCTCTACTAGGTTTTCACAGTAAATATTATTTAAAAAAGGGGGGGGCATAGGAAAATATTAAAAAATCCCCTCATGATTCTGGAAGAGGAAGGTAGAGGGAATAATTTTTAAGGAAACAACTGGATATCCATATGTAAAAAAATTAATATAAACACAGACCTTACACCCTCTTACAAATTTACTCAAAATAGATCATAAACACAAATTTAAAATAGAAAAATATAAAACTCCTAAGTAGATTATGTAAGAGAAAATGTAGATGACATTGGCCATGATAATATCTTTTTAGATACAACACTAAAGACATGGTCCATAAAAGAAATAATGGATATGCTTGACTTCATTAAAATTAAATCTTTAGCCATATGAAAGAATAAAGGTCAAGAGAATAAAAAATCAAGCTACAGACTGGGAGAAAATATTTTCAGAAGACACATCTGATAAAGGACTGGTACCCAAATTAGACAAAGACCTCTTAAAACACAACAATAAGAAAACAATCCAATTTAAAAAAGGGCAAAATAACTGAACCTTAGCAAGGAAATTCAGTAAGGTGTTACTACATACCCATTAGAACTGCCAAAATCCATAATACTGACAACATCAAATGATGTTGGATAATTAGAGCAATAGGAACTCCCATTCACTGCTGGTGGAAATGTAAATGGTGCAGCCACTTTGGAAGAGTTTGGTAATTTTTTACAAAACTAAACTTACTCTTACCATATGATCCAGAAATACTCCTAGGTATTTACCCAAATGAATTAAAAACAACAGCAGCAAAAATGCTTGAACACAGATGTTTATAGTAGCTTTATTCATCATTGCCAAAACTTGGAAGCAATCAAGATGTCCCTCAGTAGGTGAATCAATAAACTTCGTACATCCAGACAATAAAATATTATTCAACACTAAAATGATAAAAGCTACCAAGTCACAAAAACACATGCAAAAAACTCAAATGCATATGGCTAAGTGAAAGGAACACATCTATAATGCTGCATACTGCATGGTTCCACTATTCGATGTTATGAAAAAGACAAAACTATGGAAACACTGCAAATATTAGTGTTGCCAATAGTTAGGAGGGAAAGAGGGATGAATAAACAGAACACATAAGATTTTTAGGACAGTGGAAATATTCTGTATAATACAACAATGGTAGATATATGTCATTATACATTTGTCAAAACCTATAGAATAGACAGCACCAAGAATGAATCCTAATACAAACTATGGATTGCGGGGGCGGGGGGAGGGGGGGTTGATGTGTCAATGTAGGCTAACTGATTTTAACAAATGTACCACTCTGGTGTAGGATGTTGATAGTAGGGAAGGTTGTGTATGTGTGGGAGACAGGACATATCATGGGAACTCTGTACTTTCCAATCAATATTACAGTGACCTCAAAAATGCACTAAAATAAAGTATATTAACTTTTTATAATACTCACCTGAGGATATTTTTCCATTGATTTTTAGAGAGAGTGGAAGCGGGGGGGCAGAGAGAGAGAAACATGGATATGCAAGAGACACATTGATTGGTTGCCTCCTACACAAGCCCTGTTCAGGGACGGGGATTGAGGCTGCAACTAAGGTACATGCCCTTGACCAGAATCGAACCCAATACTCTTCTGTCCCATGGCCGATGCTCTATCCACTGATCCAAACCGGCTAGGGCTAAAGTATATTAATTTTTAAAAATCTTGTTCTAACCCCCAAATCATTGCAATTTAGTGGTGAAACTAATTCCTTTGGTCCAAACCTTTGTGTCTTCAAAATCACTTAATAAAATAAAAATACATTATTTGTGATACAAGCTACTTATCATAAAATTAACGATCTTCAACACAGAAACAGAGATTGATTTTTTTATCTTATGATTTAATTGATGCCTATATAGATTTAAGGGACTAAAATAATAATCCATAGTGAAATGGGCTGCAGTTTCTCAAAAAGAAGAACAGATAGTAATTATAAGATTACAACACAAGGCCTTCCAAATTTAAATTATTACTACTAATTAAAATTTTAAAAGTTATTTAGCAAGTTTATGAAAATCCATAAATTTTTAAATTTAGAATTCTATGTATATATCACTTAGAAAGTAGGTGCTTTTAGACTTACTATACAGATTTAAGTGACATACTAGAGATTTAATGTTATGTTTTGTATTATAAATCATGGATTAAAGGTGTTGGGTAGTTTACAATCTAGTTATTATTTCAATAATTCTACTTAGACTATTTTTACATCAAAGAAGAGGAATTAATTAAAGTAATCAACACATAGTTCATTTTCTAGAACTTAAGCAGAACTAGACAATTGAAAAATTCAACCAAAATGTTAAAATAAATGCTTTTGTTTTATATTTTCACTCTAAAGATTAATATTAAGGGTATATTTCAGTAAGTGGTTCAGAATCACATCTTATTTAAAGTATGTGTTTTCATATGACCTTGCTTATATGTATACACCAAATTGAACATGATTTGTAATTTTATATGTGTACATAAAATAGTATTATTTTTAAATGTTTTCAAATACTCAGTAAAGAGATAAGTTTGGGCTGCTTTTACTAGTGTATGATATTTTTCATTGTTCATATAGTGCTAAAAATAATTCACAGGTGTGGGTTTAAAAGACTGAAAAGTATGCCAGCAAGAAAATGTATAACTTTCTAAGTAATATTTAAAAGATTAATGCATGAGCAATCATATGATATTTACATGGTCTAATACTAAAAATTTAAAATCCATTTTATTTTTCACCTAGGAAAAATGTAAGCATGCTATTATCCATAAAAGCAGAATGTTTTTAAGATAACTTGCCACATCAAAATCTCCTCTTTACTGACAACATGTTAGTGGCTGAAAAGGTGAAGCTGGTTCCTTAATTAGTGGGGGAAAGAGAGGTGCTACATTGAAGTCCAGAGTGTTGAAAGCCCGAGAGAACACATGCTTGAGAGAAAAATTAAAGTACGAGAAATCTGTTTAAAGGAGTTGAAAAGTAGAAAAAAACAGAACTTGATAAAAATAGTAAAAATTGCAAAAAAAAAAAAAGAAATCTAAGATGCTGCAAAGAATCTTCCCCAATTTCCTCTGAGATTACTGAATTGTATCGTTTCTGTGGCTCTGGATGACATACTCACTAGGGTGTTAAGGGATTAGCTAATGAAGTTACTGGAGCACTGGCAATTATTTTTGAAAAGTCTTCTAAAATTGGGAAGGTTATATGTTGGATTAATATATATATATATATATATATATATATATATATATATATATATAATTTTATTTCCTGTATGTACAAAACACAAGAGCAGTAATCCATAGCTCAATTGCCAGTTAATCAAACTTTAATCTTATATATATAAAAGAAACAAAGAAAAACCTTTCACTAGATACATTATTTTTTATAAATGAAAGAAAAGTTTCTGACAGTCAGCAGGAAGTAGGGATTCGGGAATTTTTGTTTCCAAAGAAATAGATAAGAACTTAATGATGTTAGGGTGAGCCAAGAGGAGAGATACTGGGAAGATGATATTTTATTATAACTTAAGGAGGGCCCGTTGTCTTGAAATTATTGAGGTACTTAAGAGCTCATATTTGTTTAAATATAATCATTGTTTCATGAGTCTAGAATTGGCATAGCATTTAGGACAACATAATAAAAACTGATGTGACATCATTTCAAGTGAAGAGAAAACCAAAGGGATTGTAAATGTTGGTGCGAGGTCTGTTTGAATGTGACATCTTTTCAAATAATCCAAGAGTGAGTAGAAGCCAAATATTAATAACATCTGCAGATCTTATGTGAGAAGGAAATGGTATGAACACCAATCAGGAACAATGCAAAATAATAAAAATTCTTTTAAGGCCTATGGAGAATTGAAAAATAGGCAGGACATAACAAATGAATTCTAACTTGGAAAATCTGACCTATATATCAGAAGAAAAATATTCTGAAGTAGATAAGGTCACAAGGAAGTTGAAGTCACAGCTAAAGAAGAGTATTTCCTCTCAATAATATATTTTTTAGAACTACATGCCTTGAAAGATGGATTATAGTTAGCCCACTGGGAAAATACCACTTTGTGTACAGCCTATAGTATTCCAAGTTTGATAATATTTTCACACTTCTCTTCATAAAAAGGCTCAGAGGAGAGTTTATTGTATTAAAGATGAAGATAGTGTGCAATAAAAACTTGAATTGGCTGTTTTAGGGCTTGACACCCTTTCCTGTTACCTTCCCTATATTGTTAAGATCAATACATAACTAAAGAATGAATGAGATAACCCATTTAACAATCAATCAACTAAGTGCATATTTGAGTTGCTGAGGATAGTAGATGATTATAGCAGAGCCTCATTGAGTTGCTGAGGATAGTAGATGATTATAGCAGAGCCTCTAATCTCATGAAGCTAAAAAATCTACTAGTATATAGTGGGAATGGGGATGAGGTAGAGGGCAGATATAAGAGAAAGACATCAACCTACAGCCTGTCTTTGCCAATTGGTGGCTGACTCTTCAATTACAATCCATGCATATAAATAATTACTATTCTATAGATGCATGGGTTAACTTATGCAATTTGTTACCATGACATTAACCAAATACAAAGTAAAAATTTAAATTATAGAGGAAAGTTCCATGTGAAAATATAATGGGTTAGGGTGAATATCTGCAGATCTAGGGTAAAAAACAATAAGATTCTATCCCAACTTCAAGAGCCTATGGTGTTTCTACAGAGAGTTTCTAAATATGACAAGATTACTTCAGAAAGAATCATTATATTCACTTTTCTTATCATGGATTAAGTGAAGAGGAAGTAGTCAACATTTCTATTCCTCAATAAATTGTTGGGTGGGTGCAAAGATGGGTACATCGTAAAACTTTATATTTAAAGTTTAGAGGTCCTTTTGGCATAAAGGGAATCACTGGTATTGATTTTGCCAGGGTCATCATTCTTTCTCTGCAAATAAGCTTAGGAATTTCCTGGAGGCAAAATCACCAACTCTGAAAATCTGGCATAATCCAGACTATAGAAGACAAAAAAGTCATCCTCCATTTTATTTGCAAACTCCCCTTCCTTCCCAGGTACGTTGAAACATTTATTTAGCTGGTAAATTTCTGCTGGTTTAAAATGTATTCTGGATCATTTGGAAGTCAGGGGCAGATAGCTCCAGGGGCAATCAGATGTTTCCTAGTAGTCAATTTCATGTTGTGTGTGGAATGGATTTTGTAGGTACAGATGTTCCTTGATTTATATATATTAACAAAAGATATTGTGGAGAAACAGGTGTGAAGGGAATTAGGTCCAGATGTGTATAGCTAGTATAATGTACCATGTATGAAGTCAGAATGGTTAACATTGAACTTGAATTTCAACATTAGAAGTGTAGTCACATGATATTTGTCCTTCTCTGACTGACTTATTTCATTAGCATAATAGCCTCTAAGTCCATTCATACTGTTGGCAAATGGTAAGATTTCATTATTTTTTATGGCCAAGTTAATATTCTGTTGTATATATGTACCACAACTTTTTTATTCACTCATCTACTAATAGGCACTTAGGTCACTTCCTGATCTTGGCTATTGTAAATAACAATGCAATGAACATAGGGATGCATATATTAGTTTGAATTTGTATTTTGTGTTTCTTCAAATATATACCCAGAGGTGAAATTACTGGGTCATAAAGTTCACTTTTTAATTTTTTGAGGACCTTCTATACACAAACAGCCTAATTCTTAACCTCATCATGCAGTGAGTACAATAGACATTACAAATAACAACAACAATAACAACAAAATCATAGTTATCTTAATTTGCATAACAGATGTTAGTAAAATATTAGAAGTAAGCACAGGAAGTGGGTCTACTCCAACTGTGGATGCTGGAAGTGGGAAAAATCTCAGGTGGGCCCTTGTATGATCAGTTAGGGTCCAACCAGGAGGTGGAAACCACTCATTAATTTAAATAAGAAAGGTTTAATATAATAAATAAGTACTAACTAGAAAAATATTAACTAAAGCATAAAGAAAAACCTAAAGAATATAGGAATAGTAGCTACAGGGAGTAGTCACTATCTGTAGGGTTTAGGCAAATCACTTAATTCAGGAACAAATCTATAAAAACCCATCACCCTGCCTTCCTTGCTACCTTGTACTCAAATGCAAACTTTCTTCAAGGGGGTGCTCTGTGGCCCAATGGGTAGCAGAGAAGTTTACTGAGGTGCCATAACAGCAGACATAATTGCAATGCCACCCTCTCGGATACCAGGACCAACTACCCATAGGAAGATGCTGTGCATTAGATGTCACCTAAAACCGAAGTGAATCTGAAATGATATCACCATTTCTATTTATGTCATACAATCATATGGAAAAACATGGAGCTGGAAGTTAGAAGATTTATGTTCAAATCCTCCCTCTGCCTCTTAACAGCTGGCAATTATTTACCTTCTCTTAAATCTAGGTTCCTCATTTCTAAATAATGCTAGCCACCCTATTTCACGGTGTTGTTGTAAAGATTACATTGTGAAATCTCTACAAATGTGCCATAAGTTTTGAAACTCTCCATACATCTATAATAATAAAAGCATAATATGCTAATTAGACCAGATGTCCTTCCGAATGTCCTTCCAGTCAACTTTCCGGATGAAGCTGTGGCTGCGAGGGAAGCCCAGGTCCCAGGTGCCTGCCAGCGGCTGGAGGAAGTCTGGGTCCCGAGTGCTAGAGGGAAGCTGGTGCCGGCAGCCGGGGCAAGGAAGGCCTACTCTTGCACGAATTTCATGCATCCGGCCTCTCACAGTATTGGTCATAAAATGAGTACATCGTTAAGCTCTACCAATCCTCACTCTGCCTTTAAGTCCACTCTGTGGCACATCACCAACATCTTTGTGTTCACTCAGTAGGGGCAAGACAATCCCACTTCTCCTTTTACTAGGCTCTACATTCATTTCAGGAGTACCTCACTATTCTTTGCATCTCTGCTCACCTCACTGAACCCCTCACAGGTCATAGAGCCAAGCAGGATAAATGAATGGATGCTTTGGCCTCTCTGTCCAGATCATCCCTTAATCCCTATGTAAAGTTCCTGGCTCTGTGCAGTACACATCTTTAAGAACACTGTCCCCCACACCTTTTCACTGCTGCATTTTTAAGACTTTGGGCACTATCCCTTATTTATTAAAGACTTTAGCACCAGATTTCTGGTTTTCCTTCTGCCCTAAAGCTTGTCATTATCCCCAAACAATCCAATACTATAACACATAGGGCCTTCTCCACTGACTTTCTCTTCCGTTTGCTTCGGCCACCCTCTCCCACAGCCATATATGAACTCACCTGAACTCAGTACAGCCAAGTTTCCCAAGAAAATGATAATTACTATTATGAAAAGCTCAGCATCAAACATTCAAGGGGTGCATATATTCATTTGAATCAGTATTTTGAAAAATACTGAAGAAAAATAGCTCTGTCTATGGGTGTAAATTGGGACTGTCATGAAAAAACAAAACTGGGACATATGGGCTACATAACATTTTGGGGTAAGATAACAGTGTATACGTTATGGCCCTCTAATGTCCCAAGGTCACTTGGGCACCATCAGGACTATGACGTTTGATAACTTTATTCTCTCACAATGCATCATTCCACCTGAAAAATCTTCATATTATTCCCTTTCTACAAATCTGGTCACTACTTTAAAAATAATCTTTCAATAGTTTCTCATTATCCTTAGTTAACATGGCTTATGAGGCCACTTTCTAAACTTCAGCTACATTATTAGCATCACTCATAGCTTGACACACTACACACCAGCCATACTAAACAGTCTTTATTTTTTAACCTTTGTTCTTCCCTTTACCTCTTAGCTTATTTTATGTGTTATTCCATCTACTGAGGACCATTTCATTTCATTTCTTTTTCACTTGGTCAATTCAACATCGCTCTAATTCCATCTTAAACCTCACTTCTGCTGGGAACTGTTCCTGGATCCCCATTGGAACTGTTTGTTGTCTTGTTCATAGTCCCCAGCACTGCACGCCTTCTCTCGGAGCACTCAGCACCCTTTATTGTTAGTGCACAACTATTTTTTACTTCATTACAAAGAAAACTCTGCAAGGTCAGAGAGATTTTGTTTCTCTAGCAGTAGATATAAGGAGGAGGCTATTGAAGGATTAAGTACATAAAGTATACCTTTAGTTAAATACGATGTGTTGGGCTTTTAATCCTCTAACTGACTCTCTAAAATAAGTACTCTTATTATTTCTTATTACTATATAAATGAGGAAATAAAGACAGGACAAATTATCCAAGGTCACACAGCTAGCAGGCAGAAGAGCCAAAATTCAAACCCCAGCATGTCTTTAAATATTTGAAGGTTTCTCATGTATGTATATATTGCCTTCATTTGTGTTGAAATATGTTTGGTTAGAACTCTAAGGTACAACCAGTTCAGTATAAAACATAAGTCAAATCCGTTCAATCTAAACTAGAATCTGTAAAAAATTTATTAAAAAAGATAATTTTGCTTTGTGGAATAGTGAGCTCCCCATCATCGGAAGAGTTTAAGTAAAATGCTGGTTAGCTTTTTCTCAGGGTTATTTAAAGGGCATTCTAAAATTTGTTAGAAAGATAGAAAGATGACCTGGCAGGACTCCAAGAGTCCATGAAAATAATTGTGTGACACTTGAAGGGCAATTGAATGGCTACTCAGCTCAGAGATGAAGAAGTCTTTGAGATGACCTGCTATTTAGCACTTACCCAGCAGTCTGCAGTCACTGTAAATCCTCCCCAATCAACTGGCATCATGGACCTTCTTTCCAGTTAGTTTTGCCGACATCCAAACTTAATTGGACCCTAAATGTTTTCCCTGTAGAGCTCTTATCTTGTGAACCAACTGCTTAATCTCTTTTGGCAGACCCAGGATTCATAGCTCTTCAGGGAGCTGTAAAATACTGTTTTTTAAGAAAAGTCAGCCTACTCCAGTGGGAGAGCCTAGTGACAGACTTCATTTTCTATTCTGAAATTCTCCTCTTGCATGGTTATTATATTATTATGCAATACTTTCTAATGTCGTGGAGCTTTAATGTAATTTGATGATGTTTGAACACTCAAAAGATGTTTAGCAATTGTCCAATTAATCCAATCAACTAAGAGATTGTTAGTGGCTCTTAAAAGCTACATGATATAACATAACAGTAATTTTTTTTCAGATGCCATAAAACATGTTGAGTCTTCAACTCATGTGGACTAATGGTAGAATTCCAGAATGAGAAAAATATTTTCCTTAAATCTCACTTCCTGTCACATTCACTAGCTGGAAAGAAATTCTTGGCAGGAGAGAGTTATACTTTTCAAGGTGCCAGGACTGATTTTATTGGAAATAACTTAGATAAGAGTTATTTTTGATATTCTTAAAGTCATGGCTTTTGGATTTGAAACAGTCTTCTCTGCAGTTCCATACATCTGCAGGAAGATTACCATTCAGAATCAAATAACTTTCTCTTTCAGAAAAAAAAATACAAAAAAGTTAAAACTTATGGATGGTAAACACAGAAAGAAATAAGAATTTGACATAGAACAAATTAAATGTGATGGGTTTCTTTTTTTAATGATTATAAATTGTACATATTTTTCTTATTGCATTTTAAAAGTACTTCATGACATAACTAAGTGTATGGTAAAGAAAAAGTATAGATTATATTTGAACAGCAAAATTATGATATTGTTTACATCAAATAGTTCTTATTAACCCTATGTTGGATCATACTTTATTGATTACTAGTACTTCAGGAATAATTATTTAAAAAACAAATAATTATTCTCTAGATTGAGCATCAGTATCTTTGCTTTCATCATATTGCAGATTTTGAATAAAGACAGTCATGGTTAAGTATAACATAGATGTAGCCCATACAACAAAACATGTAATGTTTGTAAAAGTTAGTGGTCACATACAGTTTTCAAAATAATTCCTTTGTTCTTTCTATTAACATTGCATTTTAGAATAAATTAAGTAGGTGTTAAATAATAAAAAATAAATATGGGGGAAAGTAGGATAAAAATGAAAATTTAAGTATACTCCTATTAAAATATTTTTAAAACAGTGAGCTGGGGCCTGATCTCTGCAGGCCAACCCAAGGGACCCCACCTGTGCACAAATGTGTGCACCAGGCCTCTAGTTTTAATATAAATATATATACTAAATAATTATATCAGATATATTATATGTCAATAAAAACAAATATACAGATATATGTTGTGTTTTATATTATATATGTAACTAGAGGCCCAGTGCATGAAATTTGTGCACTGGGGTGGGGGTGTCCCTTAGCCTGACCTGCACCCTTTCCAATCGGGGAGCCCTCAGGGGATGTCCTACTGATGGCTTAAGCCCGTTCCCCATGGTTCTCTGCTCTCTGTGGGGCCTGCCTGCTCCACACCGCAGCAATGGCCAAGCAGGCCATGCTGGAAGTTACCTGTGGGCCTGCTTGCCCGCTCCCAGGTTACCCTGGCAATAGCCAAGCAGGCCCTGCTGTCTGCTGTCAAGCTTGCTGTGCAGCTGCTCTTGCCTCCCGGGGCAGCGATGGTCCCAGGAGCCTGCGGGTGTGGCGCCAGTCCCCGGGATCCAGTCCACTTGGCGCCACCCTGTCCCTGACCCCTTGGTGCCTGTGTATGCAAATTAACCTGCCATCTTTGTTGGGTTCATTTGCATACTCACTCTTGATTGGCTGGTGGGCATCGCAGAGGTATGGTCAATTTGCATCTTTCTCTTTTATTAGTGTAGATACATGTAAAAGGATCGTAACTGTGGTATAGCAAAGTATAAGAATGAAAGAAAAAAAGCAGGAAGAAATCAGAATTCACAAATTTAATGGACCTATTTTTCATGAGTTTATTATCTGAAATGTTTAAAAAAAATGGAAATCGTGTATCCTGCCTTCAGCACAGTGGTCCTTAATTAAGAGGCCTGGACTTTTGGAGTAGATTAAATATGCCTGATTTGTGTTAGGCCTATACATGACCTCAGGTTACATTCTACCTGTGTCCTATCCCGATATTAGGACAGTTCTGAACACATAAATGTCTGCCTTCCTCCTTTCTTATAATTATATTTGTAAAACTTGAGAGCCATGATTCTATTTCATGTTTTTATAAATTCAACTTCTAGGGGCTTTTCTCTCAGTTCAGCAAGATATAGCGTGAGTTGGAGGAGTGAAATTTTGCAAGACACTAACACTAATTATGTCCCTCCCCGACTCGTTGTGAAAGAATTCACACGGGATCAGTTTTTCCCATTAGTATCAGAGATAGATGGTGCAGGAGAGAACTGAGAGGCTTCTCTTCTACTTTCCAGCACATTTTAATGACCTCCCCACCTGACAGCTCTTCTAGATCTTACTGCTCAGGGCTACATTGTACTTAGTTGGATGCTCTGAGGAACCATGAACACAAGATCCTCGAGAATATAACGACGTCTCTGGCTTTGAGTCCACAGAGTTTCAATAGAGCACTAAGGGAGCCTAAAGACAAAAGGAGGTGAGCTTGCTATCTTAGAAAGCAACTTGGGAGGCATTATGAGGTAGTGCAGACAAATTTTGTGTAAATATGCAAAACTCTCTATGTAAGCCATGAATTCTCTATTCATGATACTAATAAATAACAAGAAACAAAAACAAAATCACTCACTGGTTCACATAATAGTTGCCTAACCTAACTAGTTACAGTGTCCAAAGATCTAACATCATCCAATCATTTCACTGGTTTTGAATGACAGAGAACAGGCAGTGGCAATAGGTATAAACAGTAGTTACATTCCAACCTGTTGTGCTGACTCTGAGTAATAAATTAAAATATAATGGTAGAGAATGATGCATTTACTTTCTCATAAATAAGAGGATATTAATAAGGTAGAACTGATAGGAATGGTGCTGAATGTGTAGGATGAGAAAGAAGTTGTCAAATTTGAATGCATCTTTCCTACATTGAGTATTGGGTGAATGGTGATTTCATGTAAGAGAGAAAGTGATGTGCTGACTTCAAAAATATAATAAGTCCTAGCCAGTTTGAACCAGTAGATAGAGCATTGGCCTGTGGACTAAAAGGTACCAGGTTTGATTACAGTAAAGGGCATATGCCCAGGTTGCTGGGCTTGATCCTCAGTAGGGGGCATGTAGAAGGCAGCTAATCAATGATTCTCTCTCATCATTGATGTTTCTATCTCTCTCCCTCTCCCCTTCTCTCTGAAATCAATAAAATATATTTAAATATATATATTAAAAGTTTCAAGCCTTCATGAGGCTAGTCAATTTTTACCTGGTTCTCCTGTTACAAAAGTTAGCCATAGCTGAGACACTAAAAAAAAAACTTTAGTATGACCTACTAAAAATAAACTTTCAAAAATGTTAAGGGGTACTCTTTGAGTATTTCTATTACCATGACTAGAAATAAAATATTAGTAATGACTTCTCACTTTATATTGACAAAGCCTAGGTATAAAATGCCAGTTGGTCTTATTGATTACTACCTGAGCTGTCACTGTTCTCATCATAATCTATGTAACAAAGTATATCTTTGATTAAAACTAAACCAAAACCAGTAAGAACAACAATGAGACACTATCTTCTACCAAGTTAACCAAGAAATTCCACTACTGCCTGTATGGAATTATATATATCTATATATATATAATTATATCTATATATACAAAAGCCTAAGTGACCATTACGACCAGTTGACTGAACAACTGGTCGACTGGTGGCTATGATGCGCACTGACCACCAGGGGGCAGAAGCTCAATGCAGGAGCTGCCCCCTGGTGGTCAGTGCGCTCCCACAGTGGGAGCACCCCTCAGTGGGAAGCCGGCTCACGGCTGGCTAGCATAGCCGCAGCAGGCACAGTGGGGCCAGGATGAGTAGGAATGGTGTGGCGCCCAGCCCCGGCTCAGGCGCCTCCCCAGCTGCCTGCCACTTTGAGCACTGCTACATCCCCAGAGGGGTCCTGGATTGCGAGAAGGCACAGGCCAGGCTGAGGGACCCTCCGGTGCACATATTTTGTGCACTGGGCCTCTAGTATACTGATAAAACTTCAATTTGGAAACTAAAATCTGGTAGTCTTAACCTAGTGAAATATTTTCAGTGGTTGCTCAGAATTTTTCAAATATTCCTTAAGAATATTAATCATGCCCTAGCTGGTTTTGCTCAGTGGATAGAGCATGGGCCAGCTGACTGAAGAGTCCTGGGTTTCATTCTGGGTCAAGGCTCCATCCCTTGGCCTGGCCGGGGTGCATGTGGGAGGCAATCTATCAATGTATCTCTCTCACATTGATGTTTCTCTCTCTCTGTCTTCCCCCTCCCTTCCACTCTCTCTAAAAAGCAATGGAAAACTATCCTCAGGTGAGGAATAACAACAACAAAAGAATATTAATCATGACATTCCCACAATGCCTGCAAAGTTGAAATCCTGTTTATATTTCTTTGCCACAGGACTATAGTTGCAGTTTTCCAATTTATTGCAAGCAATTTTGTAAACCTCCAAAAATTCTTTGTAGAGAAAAGAAAGTCTATAAATAAATCAATATAAATTAACTCTCACTCTTGTCTTTAAGACCAAATTTAAAGCTAGAAACAAGAAAATACCTTTATAAAGGTTTTAATTTCATTTAAATTTGAGTCTCCATGTAAAAACATTATGCCTAAACAACCACAATATTCTAAGAAATCTGGAGACACTATTTCTACTGGAAGATTAGATATTTGAAATCTTCTCTACCCTAACTTACTACTGTAGGTGATTCCATCTTAAAATTGGCATTGGTTTAAAAGATTAGATTTTCTAAAATTATAAAGCAGATTTAGAAGGTATTTCCAGTCAATATTAGGCTGCTATAAATACATTCCAGTACAAGCTGTCAACTTGAGTCATTTATTCATAAAGAAAAAATTGTATTTATATTATAAAAGATGAAAATTACATTGCTATGACATACTATACAAAACACACCAGGAAATATCCACATAAAACATTGGCTAGATGCTATCACATATAAATATTTGGCATATATTACCTAAATAAATGCACACACAGGAATATAACATTAGCCAGGCAATACAGCATAATTTTCTAAAGTTACCTAATTTTCAATAAAAATACTGGAAACACAAAATATTTCAGAATAACTCTAAACAAAAGAATTATTTTAGACTAGAGGCCCAGTGCACGAAATCATGCACAGGTAGGGTCCATAGGCCTAGCCTGCGATCGGGGCCATCTTCTGCCTGTTCATCAGTCCCCAGTCTTGCCCCGCCACCATCGACACGCACCTAGGTTCCCTGTTTGCCATCTGGTGATCTATAAGAGCCTGTGGGCCAGGGGGCGGGGACCAAGAGGTCAGCCATTCCACCTGCTCACCAGTTCATAGTCCTGCCCCGCCCGTCGACACCCACCCCAGTTCCCCATGGTTCCCTGTTGTCCATCCAGCAATCAGAGCCTATGGGGTGAGGGGAGGGACCGAGAGGAGGTCAATGCACCTCATAGTGACTGGTTGATCAGTCGTTCTGGTCTTTACGCCGTTATGGTCACTGGCCTTTTATTATATAGGATGGTTTCTTCTAAAATGTCTAAATGCTCTTCATTAAACCATTTAATTCAAAAATTCCACTCCTGTGCCAATTATGCAAAATAAGATACTAGCCATTTTTATAATAACAAATATCTATTTACCTAAATAAGTTTAAAAAATTTGTACAAAGAAGTACCTAATTTAAGCTCTCACGACCAATAAATAGCCAGTTTGAAATGAGGAGCAACAAGGTTAAACATCAGTCAATTTTTAAAAAGAAAATTAAAGACTACCATCTTTCTTGCCTAATCATAGGAGTCAGGGCCCTGTATTGCATCTTTTACACTGAAGTCCCAGTGAACAACACACCCAGAAGTTTTGTATTTCATAGCCTGCACAGCCATACATGACAGTTCTGAAACATGTCATGTAAGTTATTTATCAAATGGTTCAACCCTTTGAGGAAGCTAAAGAATGATTACATTTTACATTTTTAAAAAAGTATTTTGCACCATTCAGAATTTCTTGTACCTTATTCTCTCACATTGGTCACAAAGCAGTTACTATCATTTCATACACTTGATTGTCCTGTAAGTCATCCCCTCTTTGGGTGCCCAAGTAAAGGGAACTGATAGTTTCCTCTCTACTTTGGGATGCCCTATGCAGAATGATTTGAAATGGGGGACCCTGTAATCTTTCCATTATTTTCAAAAGCTAACTCTATTTTCACATGTTTACAGAGCTGTAAACAGTATATATGTTATTATAAAAACATTTTAAAAATCACATATATTATACATCATAGGATTCAGCTAAAACTATAAAACCAAACTATTATGGGTTTTGAAGGTCTGGGGATAAGGGCTCAAATGGAACAGCAAGGTATTGTTCAACTGATCTTCATTGTAGAGAAAAATATGAAATTATAAAAATGTGAAAAGAACTTTAATCACACCTCCATTAGGCTAACAGTTGGCTTCTTCATGGTAATTACCCTCAGTGTATAATTCCCTGGAAATCTAACTCATGTCACTGTCTTTAGAGAATTTCAAGTGGCAGGCACCCTTAGCTCAAATACCCTAAATTGAGAAATGTTGAAAATCAAAACATTTAAGCAGTCTTCTTCACAGCTTGACTAAGGGGCCCCAAGGAATAAAATTCACAATATTCTATTTTGCTAGAGGTTAAGTCCACTTAGAGTACCTTGAATTAAGGGTGAATTTTCACTACTTTGTGTGGTCTTCACATAGTGTTAAGATACAGAAAATGCATTATTGCCTTCCTATAAAATCAATACGAGTCCTAACTGGTTTTGCTCAGTGGATAGAGCATTGGCCTGTGGACTGAAGGGTCCCAGGTTCAATTCCGGACAAGGGCATGTACCTTGGTTGCGGGCACATCCCCAGTAGTGGGCATGCAGGAGGCAGTTGATCGATGTTTCTCTCTCGTCGATGTTTCTAACTCTCTATCTCTCTCCCTTCCACTCTGTAAAAAATCAATAAAATACATTTTTTTAAAAATCAACACGTTTTTAGCCCTGGCTGGTGTTACTAAGTGGTTAGAGCATCAGCCAGCACACAGAAAGGTCATAGGTTTGATTTCCCATCAAGGGCACATACCTGGGTTTCAGGTTCGACTCCTTGCCCTGGGTCTCTCTCCCATAGATGTTTCTCTCTCTAATATTCTCTCTCCCTTTCCCTCCCTCCCTTCTATTCTCTCTCTAAAAAAAAAAATCAGTGGAAAAATATCCTCAAGTGAGGATTAACAAACAACAATTAAAAAGTCAACATGCTTACATGCTTTTATCATGTATAATAGAAAAGAGACCCTGATCTCACATTTCTAATTAATGTGAATGTGAGAATTAAAAACAAGAAGACTTTTTATTCCTGCCTGACTCTGCCACTTGCTGGTTATATGACTTAAGCTCTCTGTGTCATGTCTTCCTAAAATTAATGAGTTGCCAGGAGCAGTCTGTCCCAAGTCTGGCTGATGACTAGAGATATTTAAGAAACTTGTTGAAATTAGAGTGTCCTTGGCCTTATCCCTGGATATTTTTATTCATAGAGTAAGGAATCTGTATTATAAGACATTTCTCAAGAGACTTCTGAAAATTAAACTTGAGAAAATCACTAGACCATATAATTTCTAGAGCTTCTTCAGAAATCTCTCACTAATAATGAAAAATTCATTGTATGCATACAGATGTTTACAGAAGCTTTATTCATAACTGCCAAAACTTGGAAGTAAACCAAGATGTTTTTTAGTAAATGAAGGGATAAACTGTGAGACATCCAGAAATGGAATATTATTTGGCACTCAAGATAAATAAACTTGATATCAAACCATAAAAAGACATAGAAAATACTTAAATGCATATAACTAAGTGTAAGAAGCCAATCTGAAAAGGCTACATACAATATAACATGCTGGAAAAGGCAAAACTATGGAGACAATAATGAGGTCAGTCGCTTTTAGAGTTTGGAGGGAAAGGAGGGATGAATAAATGCAGAACCTAGGATTTTTAGTACAGTAAAACTATTGTGTATGATGGGATATATTGTATATGTGTCATTACTTATTTGTTCAAACCCACATAATCTACATCAAGAATGAATATTAACATGAACTATTGACTTTGGGTGACAATGATGCGTCAATGTATGCTTATCATTTGTAAGAAATGTACAACTCTGGTGGGGGATGCTAGTAATGGGTGGGGTATCTATGCATGTCTGGGGAATGGGTGTATAAGAAAAATTTGTTATGGTCAATTTTCTGTAAACCTGAAACTGCTCTAAAAATTAAGTCTATTAAACATGCATTGTACAATAAAATAGGAGTCAATAAAGAACCATTAATTTTTCTTATTTTTAAAAGAAAAAGATACAAATAATGCTATAGAGAGAAAACCTTAGTTTTTATTTTTTACATCATCAGTATCAAAGTTAGGTCTTTTCCTTAACTTAGAGACAATAAACTTTGAGTTAAGGCAGCTGATCTTCAGCACAATGACATCACTCCTCACTGTTCTAAAATAATCAGTGCATGCTTAAAGGAAACTTTCAGCAGCTTAGATAACAGGAGTATGAAAGAGGGGAAGAATAGTGCTTGCATTTCTTGACTCAGTTGTTTGTCACCATAAAATGCAGTTGAAAGATACCCCTGGAGTACTCTAACACTCTCAAAATAAAGCACATACATTATTCTGAATAAATATGCAGAGAAAAAAACATGTCTCCCAAACTATGTTATTTAAATTGTTCTTTTCTTAAAATGATGTTTTTTTCAGTCACCTTGGAAATATGTGCAAATGCAAATCTAAATCCCATATGCAGTAATGATTAAGTTTAAACAAATACTATTCCCTCAAGCTATGTTGGTTTGGGGGGAAAATGACTTCTAATGGGGAGACTGCAATGGCTCTGCTCCTAAGGGAAAAAGAAAAAAAGCCATACAGATAAGATGTTCTTATTTATAACATGTAACAAGATAAGTAGCAAGACACAGTATCTTTCTGATGATTTATTTTGCTGATGAGAGTACAGAAGAGTTTATTTTCATAATTACAACAGATGGAAAACAATAAAATTATACTTTAGGCTAATGAACTCTTACCCTTATTATTCATTTTTTGTATGCGTGTCTCCCCTGCAGCTATTTTATAACAATACAGAAATTGCAGAAATATGACACTGCAAAAACCTGACCAAATTTCCTAATTATCTGTCATGACTCAAGACTGCAGTGGGAAATTAGCTCTCCTGGGAAAGAAAAAAATTGACAGAACTTAAAATGATAGAAAGAATCTTAAGATGTTTCTCCCCAATACATTGAGAAAAAAATCCATATATTTTTAGTAGGATTACCCTAACTTTCTCTTTTTTAAAAAAATATATTTTATTGATTTTAGAGAGGAAAGGAGAGGGAGAAAGAGATAGAAACATCAATGGTAGGAGAGAATCATTGATTGGCTGCCTCCTGCACACCCCCTACTGGGGATCAAGCCCGCAACCCATACATATGCCCTTGGCCGGAATCGAACCTGGGACCTTTCAGTCCGCAGGCCAACTCTCTATCCATTGAGCCAAACCAGCTAGGGCCAACTTTCTCTTTTTTGTATGTATTTTTATCTCAGCTACAGAGAGATGTGTTAATCATATTCCTCAAGACATGACATGCTGTCATGGAAAGTTTCACTCTTGTTTCATTAATCAAATTCTATATATAGTATCCTCAATACCACTCCATTTCTATCTTATTACCAGAAGCATTAGTTAATATATGTAATAAATGTAGGTACTTGGGAGATTATACCTATATCTACGTCTCTCTCTATTTATCAACACACTAATTTTCTTTACACACATATTTCCCAGCCTCCCTTGTACTTAGAGGTGCCCATGTGAGTAAATTTCAGCCAATCAAATATGGGGAAAAGGAATATGGATTTGTCCCCAAAGTCTTTCCATGTGTTACTTTTTCTCTCTTTTGTTATTCTTTAGATGGGTAGTAACATATGTGATGACTGTAGGAGGTACACATTGAAAATGACAAAAACTTCATCAGACTGGGTCTTGAATGACTGTGTGAATCTAAAACTCACCCTTCAATACATCCAATGATTATATTCTTTATATGAATAAAAAATACATTTAGTTTATTAAGCTACTGACATTTTAAAGTTTATTTGTAATCTAACTCATTATTTTATTATCAGGAACCATCATATGAGGTTCCCATGGTCTTTATATTGCCAAATCTTTCCATCAATTTTTGCCTTTTGTAACTTACGAAAAGTTACTGAAAACCTAATTTATAGAGGAGACAACAATAAGCCAACTGATTTCTGCCGCCCCCCATTTATCTGGCTTATCATGATAATTTTGAACGCTGGACATTTTGAGCAACTTGGATATCCTATTGCCTACCCAACCATCAATTCAAATCTACATTTAAAGTACTAAATCTGTTTTAGTAACTTAAGGCAAACTACCTTAACAAAAATAAATTATATTGGTGTGATGATATTATATGTCTTGAGTACTTTGACAGTCAGTAGGTAAAAACATTTGACAACATCTGTTTCAGAATATTAAATGACATCTTGTTGTTTGCAAAGACAAAATCACACACACACGTACAAAGCAAACAAAAATCATCTCTAATAAAAATATGTCCTCTGTCAGACTAAATCACTAATGTTTTTATCAGAGAATTTCTATCCTACTCTGAATTCATTTATTGTGCATGTATACCCTCAGATACAAATATAATTTAGGAATACACAGAAATATTGGACATGATAGTATTAGGGTTCTTCATGAGTTGGAGCTGATGGTGTTTTTATTTATTTGTTTAATTTTTAACAAGATTTTAAAAATTGATTTAAGAGAGAGAGGAAGGGAGAAGGAGAAAGAGATAGAAACATCCATAAGAGAGAAACATTGATTGGCTGCCTGCACACCCTCTACTGGGGATCAAGCCCCCAACCTGTTCATGTGTCCTGATAGTGAATCAAACTGGTGACCTCTTGATACATGGGACAATATTCAATCCATTGAGCCACATGGGTCAGGGCAGAATATTTATTTTTAATAGACTTTATTTTTTAGAGCAATTTTAGGTTTACACAAAAATTGAGCAGAAAATACAGAGTTCCTATATATTCCTTCTCCCCATACCTCTTGTTTACCTATTCTTAACATTTTGCGGTACATTTGTTACAATTGATGAACTAGTATTATACTATTATTAACCAAAGACTATCGTTTACATTTGGGTTCACTGTGTTATACAGTTCTGTGGAGTTTGGCAAACGCATAATGTCATGTACTCACCATTACAGTATCCAATAGAATAGTTTTATTTCTGTAAAAATCCTGTGTCTACCTATTCAACTTCTCATGATGAACTCCTGGCAAATATGGATCTCTTTGCTATTTCTATACTTTTGCCTTTCCAAAATGTAGTATAGTTGAAATCAAACTGACTGGCTTCTCTCACTTAGTAACATGCATTTAAGGTTTCTCCATGCCTTTTTGTGACTTGACAGATAATTTTTTTTATCACTGAATATTATTGCATTACGAATATTCTATAATTTATTTAGCCATTCACCTATTGAAGGCTATCTAGATTGTTTCCAAGTTTGGCAATTAGAAATTAAGCTTCTGTATCTATTCATGTGCAGGTTTTTCAATGGGCATACATGTTCTAATCATTTGGGTAATACCTAGGAGCATAATTGCTGGATGGTGTGGTAATCCTCTATTAGCTCTGTAAGAAACTACCATAGTTTTCCAAAGTGGCTTTACCATTTGGCTTTCTCACCATCAGTGAAGAATAGTTCCTGTTGCTCGACATTCACACCAGCATTTGATGTTACATTATCAGTGTTTTGGACTTTTGCCATTCTAATAAGTATGTGGTAGTATCACACTCTCATTTTAATTTTCAGTCCCTAATGATATATGATGTCGAGCACCTTTACATATGCTTATGTAGCATCTGTCTATATTTATGAGTTCATATATTTTTACTCACTTTAATTGCTTGTTTACTTATTGTTGAGTTTTAGGGGCTCTTTGCATATTTTCAAAATAAGTTATTTTTCAGATATGTGTTCTTTGAATATTTTCTTCCAGTCTGTGGATTTTATTTTTTTTCTCTTAACAGTGTCTTTCACAGAGAAGACATATTTGATTTTGATGAAGTCCAACTTATCAATCTTTCATGGAGTGTCATTTTGGTGTTGTATCAAAAAGTCATTACCAAAGTCAAAATCACCTAAGTTTTCTTCTATGTTACCTTTTGGTATTTAGTTTTAATTTTAGAAAATTATAATCTTCATACCACTGGGGGGATGGAGCCAAGAGTTTATGATTTACATACGTGCTCTCATATAATTTTTATTAGCTCATCACATTTCTAATATGTATACAATATTTCCCTATGCTTAGAAATCACAATGTTTTTCTCAAGCTAGCCTAAATTTGTAATTTTTTTCTGCATCCTTAAGGAACCTCTTGAGAGTGGGGAAGTGCATCTTTATTCTTAGAAGAGAGGGAAGTCTGTCTGTTATAGAACCATAAAATTGGTCACATAGCCATTATATATCTGGTTTATTGAAGGCTTCCTTTTATAAGAGGGAATCATTCTATTTGAATCAATGATTGACACTAGTCCTATATAATAAAGAGGTAATATGCAAATTAACCCTCACACCCTCACAAGATGGCTGCCTACAACCAGGCCAGCAGGGGGGTTAGTGAGGGACGACCGAACGACTGAACAAGCAGGCTGCATGGGGCGACCAGGCTGGCAGGGGGGCCATGAGGGGCAACCAGTCTGGCAGGGGGGGTGGCAATTGGGGACGACCAGGCCAGCAGAGGGGGCAGATGGGGAAAACCAGGAGGGCAGAGGGGGGCAGTTGGGGGCAACCAGGCCAGCAGGGGAGGCAGTAAGAGGTGATCAGACTGGCTAGGGGGGCAGTTAGGGGCAACTAGGCTGTCAGGGGTGGTGCAGTTGGGGGCAACGAGGCTGGCAGGTGGGGCAGTGGGGGGTGACTAGGCTGGCAGGGGGGAGCAGTTGGGAGCAACCAGGCTGGCAGAGAGGGGGCAGTTGGGGGCAATCTGACTAGCAGTGGGGGGCAGTTGGGGGCAATCAGGCCAGCAGCGGAGACAGTTAGGGGCAATCAGGCCGGCACACAGAGGCAGTGAGGGGTTATCAGGCTGGCGGGGTGGGCAATTAGGGGCAACCAGGTAGGCAGGCAGGTGAGCGATTATAAGCCAGCAGTCCAGGATTGTGAGAGGGATGTCCAAGTGCCAGTTTAGGGCCGATGCTGGGATCGGGCCTAAACTGGCAGTCGGACATCCCCCAAGGGGTCCCAGATTGGAGAGGGTGCAGGCTGGGCTGAGGGGCCCACTCCCTGTGCACAAATTTTGTATTGAATAAACTGCTAACATCTTCCCCAAGAAATAGCTGCAAGATCATTGGTCAAAGCTTGAGAAAGGCAGGGTATACCTCCTTTCCCATATGACTCAGGAGAGGAAAGAGATCAAGTTAAAGAGAGTGCTCATTCCTCTAGTGACAAACGGGGTTTTTAAAGAGAAAGCGACAGACATTAGCAATTGAAAAACTACTACTCCTGACAAGTTTGTGTTTATCTTTGAAAGTTGTGCCTATGTAATAAGGCATAATAAGCTTTATTTTTTGATGTGGTATTCTGAAAAACTTCTTATTTATTTCAAAGATGCTGCCTTTGCTCAAGACATTCTCAGAAGTATTCTTTGGAATTATGCTAATCAGCGCATTTATAAGAGGTAAAAGAAAAATAATCTTTTTAATCATGCCTCAAAATAATGATTAGAAAATAAATTAATTAAGTTAGTATTAAAAGCTAAAATAAATAAATAATTAACTTGACTTTACTCAGATTCAAAATAGAATAGAAAGAATTAATGAATAGTAGAACACCAAGAGTAAACTGAAATATAAACTGTGGATTCTGGGATATTATAATTGTCAATGTAGAATCATTGATTATAATAAATGTACCACTCTGGTGGAAATGCTGATAATGGGGAAGGCTATACATGTTTTGTGGCAGGGGTGCATGGGGAAATTCTGTTTCCTCTCCTCAATTTTCTGTGAACTTTAAACTGGCATAAAAACAAAGTCTTGATTAAAAAATTTAAAAATAATCTATGGGCAACCATATGCTATGATGAAAATTTAGGAGATTATAAAATTCCATATATATATATATATATATATATATATATATATATATATATATATATAACTAGAGGCCTGGTGCATGACATTCATGCATGGGTAGGGTCCCTAGGCCTGGCTTGAGACCAGGGCTTATCTGTGGGGTCACTGGCGGGGCAATTGGAACCTGCCTTGGCTGGCCTGGAGCATGTGGGCTGGTGGCAGCTGCTGTATTGAGCGCCTGCCCCCTGGTGGTCAGTGCACGTCATAGTGACCGGTCGTTCCACTGGTCAGTTGATTTGCATATTAGGCTTTTATTAGATAGGATAATAGAGTCATTAAACCTTATTTCCCACCAAGTGAAGTGATATATGTATTTTTCCTCTTGGTTCATCACATCTTGTAATTTTATTTTCTTAAATTTTCCTTTCTACTAAAATTCACAAACACTTTTTCACCTCATCAGTAACTATCTTTTTAGGATAAAATTCCAGGGCTTTTTCCATCCCTTCAATAACCTCAAAGAATTTAACATTCTTTTAAATTATCTACTTCCATTAAAACTCTAAGCTCTTCTCCTATTGAGTCAGTTCTATTAGAACTAATTTCCCTAAGGTCTATTTCTCCTTTTTACTTTTTCAGCAGACTTTTAGTCTCCCTCTCTAATTTGGATGATAAACTCAGGGGAAGGGACTTTGTCATACCCTATATCAACTAGGTGTTCAATAAACATTATTAATTATTATTAAAATTCATAATGATGTCAACCTTGGCCTAATCACTTTGAATTCAGCTTAATCTAGTTCAATTAAGTTTAATTTAATAGGTGCTCCTCTGATTTTTTTTTACCATATTTCCAATTTAGTTCTGCAATAGGCTTCTCATTTAATTATTAAAATTTTGTGGACTGATTAATTTCATCTATAGGCAATAAGTTTTTTTTGTGCTATTGCTAAGGTGCATTTTTATCTGACAAGTGCTTTTAAAATATTATGATTTCCTTACCCATCCAAAAATATTACCCATAGCTTTTCAAGTTAAAATTAATTTTTCTCTCAATTAAATGAGGGAAGCAAACTAAACAAACTCACCTCTGAGTCACAGTGAATGTTAGAAAGGTGGAAATAAAAGAGGAGGGTCACCTAACTGTTTCTGTGCTTTAAAGAATGCTCTCCTGTACCAGTGTGGAAGATAGAGTGATCTGAGCAAGAGTGGACACAACAAGATGCATTAGGAGATGATTGAATTTATCTAAGTTAGTGATGACAAGGCAATGTACAAAACTTTGGCATTAAGATATAGAGGTCTGGGTGTAGACATGGAGCAAAATAGAGAAAAGAGTAATTGTTGATATACAGGAAATGGATGTGAAGGTGAGAAAAGGGTCAAGGATGACCAAGTGGTACATTGCTGAAGTAGGTGATACAGGAGGAGTAGAAAGCCTGTTGTGCATGTGACAGTATGAGAAGTGGGTATGATCAATTTAAGAAACAAAAAATTGGAAGAGTTGGAAGTCACCTTTCCTCAGAAAAGAATGGTATCCCCAAAATGGGGAGGGTAAGTAAAATACAAATGAAGAGGTTGGAGGTTGGAATAAATAAAACACCAATATTTGAAGAGACAAATAAATACAAATCAAAAAAGTATATGAGTAACAATGAACAGAAAATTAAGACAATGAGGAAAATATCCTATATAATAAAAGGCTAATATGCAAATTGTCCCCTCAGGAGTTCAACCGCTCATTATGATGTGCGCTGACCACCAGGGGGCAGCGTGGAGTGAAGGAAGGCCCTGGCTGGCAGCTGGCAGCAGGGAGAAGGGAGGCCTCGATCGGCCCTGATTGCCAGCCAGGCCTAGGGACCCTACCTGTGCATGAATTTTGTGCACTGGGCCTCTAGTCAGGTTATATAAACTGTTATTTTACCATCAGAAGCTCTTGAAAAGGAGAATAGTGGTTTTGAATGTCTAGATTCTCTCTCTCTCTCTCTCTCTCTCTCTCTCTCTCTCTCCCCCTCTCTCTCTGGAAAGCACTGGTACATCTCTATAGTTGTTTGATGTTAGTATCTTTTCTGATAAATTAGCCTGTGCAGTTTTAAGCATTTAGAATATCACCCCTGCCTCTAACTGCAGATTTCTCTACTTCCTTCCATCTGCCCCACCCTTGGAGGTTATTACCCTAAGAACAAAGCAGTTTCCTGCCTCTTGTTGGTAATACCAGCTCTAACATGTTTTGTGAAAGGGGCATGATATAGTGAATGAGGAGTTATACACCCCTGGAGTCCCACATTATGGCCCTTACTAGCTTAATGACCATGGCACATTATTTAAACTTTCTGAAAATCAACTATTTAAATAATAATAATAAGAAAAAAAGAAATCCAACAGTGTTATATAAATGTTAAATGAGATGCTGTGTGTGAAACAACTTAACATATAACCAAAATGATATACTGGTAGGTACTCAATGTTCATTTCCACCTTTTTCTGCCAAATCAGTTATGTCTCTTCAAAATCATTGATGTCAAAGATGTCTTTGCACCCTGATATTCCTGAATCCTAAAATTAGGCCCCTTCCCTACTGGTAGTCCTTATATAATAATTAAGATCAGTGCTTAATTCTCTTCTTAAAGAACTCTTTCAAAGAACCAACTATTCAAGAGCAACACAAAGAGAATGACCATCTACATGAAAAAATTGCACTGCTGATCATTATTTTATTCATTCTTATAAACTTCTTCGCCTATATTTTCTTAAGCAATCTGGGTAACATTGTGTCTTTCATTGTTCACTCCTTCATCCATTTCAGCATTATCTTCTTACTCTTTAGGCAAAAAATATACAGTAATGGCTCAACTGATGAAGTGTTGAAATAAACATCTGCTCATACACATCCTGTTGAAATGCAGACTAAAGCCTCAAGCATTTTTAGCTGACAAGTTCTCTGTACATATGCAGCATTTTACACTTACCAAGAAGAACTCTCTATGCTAAAATCACACAAAAACGTAATCTTCAGCACTGTAACCTATGAAGATTTTCTTTTGGTTTCTATAATTTCCATGATGCTATAACTAACTATAGCTATGATGTTATAGCCCGAGTTATAAAGATTTTGGTCTTCACAGGAAGACAGAATTAAAATCAAATTGAAGTAATTTTGAATGAAACAAACAAATAAAAATCTGTGATTCCAGATGGGATAAATCTTTAATTGGAGATGGTGCGGATGAGAGAATTAAACTTTTTTTTTCAAAATAAGAATACCAGTAGGCTCATGTACAACAGGGGTGATGCATGGTATCACACAGTAGTGAATAGAGGAGGAGATTGATATCAAGAGTCCTCATGCTTTACTCCTGACGCATGTGTAAAATGTTGAATTAATGCTCTTGACTCCATTATCAATATCTTTATAAAAAGTGGGTATTGGATGTAGGAACTCTAAAGGGAAGCAAACTAGAGTCACATGGAACATAAAAGCTAGTCAACAAATTCTAGTTGCCCTCCTCTAATTATAACCTTAATATGCTATGATTTTAGAGCTATTAGTCACATACAAATGTTGTCTTTTGATTGACTCTACCAAAATGCAGTTTAATAGCAACTTTATAGTGAATTTAACAGTCAAATCCTTGCATAATCTTTCATAGTAACCATTTTAAGTGTGATGTTTTGGCTATTAAGGAAAAACTCATTTAAAGCAAGGATATGATACAGACAAGGTCCCCCCCCCAATAATAATATTTTAAATAATACTGTAGATTGTCCAGCCAATAGTTTCCATAATAACACAGCCCCCAAACACTTCAGCATATCTAATTATATACTTTATAGAGCAAATATATTAATTTTTATTTATGTGATGAGGACATATTATATGTCGAGCTTTTGAGGGAGATATGATCTAGACATTGAGTTTAAAAACAGTCTTCAAGTAGTGGCTGGCCTGGGGCTTCGTGCATAGCATGGACATCTATTGCAATGAATTGGTTGAGATGAATTAGAATAACAGGACCAAGTTCCAGCCCAACCGGCAGTAGAAGGTTTGGATTGATTAGCACATTATACCTTTAAAGTGCAAAAAGAGATTGTGAGTGACTGCATCAAGGTTGATTGGTGAAGAAAACCTGCAAGGTAGTCATCAAAGAAAAAAAGAAAGGAAACGTAAGAATTAAAGAACAAAATCAAAGGTAATGCCTTGACCTGCGATTACAGAGCCTGGCAAACTCAGCAATGATGTTTTTCACTTCATCCATAACACATGCTGCTCTTCCCCGGTCCTGAAAATAGCATGTGACCTATGAAACATCCTGTTAGCTGTTTCAGGAAAGCACATTTTCTTCTGAAAAGAAATCAGTTTAAGAATCAAAGAAACAAGTACAAACACAAAGCCAAACACACTGGGGTCTACGTTGGGCACTCACTCAAAATGTCATGTCATTTGAACATGCCTCCTGTTTTTAATGGTGCTTCACTTGGGTCTAATCACATTCAAACCCTGCTGGGTTGCATGCTATGATATGCTTTCAAAAAGTTTATCCCGGACACAACTAAACTAAAAAGCTCACACAAGCTAGCAGCTGAAGCACAAAAAGAAGAGGCCTTTGGGGATCAGTTCTATCTGGTAATGCTGACTTACAAGGTCATCTCTGACTTGTTGCCCACCTGTGCCCACTCGTGTCTCTGTTTCCTCATTGTTAAAATCAGAGTGATCATTAGACATGATTGATCACCTAGGACTGTCATCTTTATTTTCTTTAAGTTACAACCAGAAGCCTGTTTTAGAAAACGAGACAAACAGTTCTATCGTCATGAAAGGATGATATAAAACTTTCTTCCCAAGTATTTCAAATGATGCGTTTTCTTGTTCTGATCACTTTAGCTTTGTGAAAGGTCATTATAAATTGTATGTGCACATCAAACAGCGATATATATCTTTAGGCGAGTACATAAGAATAACTGTCCTTTGATTATTTTCCCCCGATGTTTGAACATTTGCTCATGAAGCCTTTGCTATGTTTTTTATTGTTGACATTCAAATGGAATTGAACCAAGAGTTTTTGGTCAGAAAAAGAAAAAAGACAAAACTGATGTAAGCCAAAGGAGCCTGTGATAGTGTCTGACAATTTCCCAATGTGATTGCTTCCTTATCCCAGCTGTCAGAGTCATGTAATCAGAAACAAAGTGCTTTTTATGATAAATGCCTTGGGGTAAATGTACTCACAAAAGATATTGCAGTTTTACTTTCTTTTACTTCCTCAAAAAAATCTTTATCTTGAAATGCCTTATTATTAGCTGGTTCTCAAAAGGAAAACATGTACCCCCATACACTCATCAACTTTGTCTGATATAGCAAAGCAGTGATCACACTACATTTTATTTTCCTAATCCCAGAACAACTAAACATTAACACGTTTGCTTCCTCTGAGTAACTGGATTTGATGGGAAATATGTAATATTATTACTGGCGGGGCAGGCCTCTCTTCCCAAGGTAAATTAAAATGGCCTAGTGTAAAAACCACTTCTGTAGAAAGATGCATTCCTTCAGCAGGACTCAGTCTGTGCCACTGACACCAAGAACAAAACTGTGAGACACTGAGTGAGTTGGATGGTGAAGTCCATAGGCTTTGGGCTGAAGATGTGAGGATGCTAATGAAACGCTGAGGAACTGTGGGCTCTGGGTCTGGACACAGCCAGACCTTGTGAGATCTACTGAAGAACTGCGATGGGATGACAGATTTCAGCAGATCAAAGAGGCCCCTATAGCCACAGCAGTACTGGGCACTGTTTGAGATGAGCTGTGCTGGAGTCAGCAAACACAGTGAATGCACATTTTTTCTATGGCCTTAGTCCAAAGTGGGGAGCCCACCAAATGGCAACAGACACCCTTCAATCAGACCAACAATCATCCTAATATATAAAAACCCAGGATCTGTAATGACTGACCGAAGGCTCGACTGAACACTGGAAGTCAGTCCTGCAGTCAGTGCTGGGTTCCTGTGGCGACCCACACTGACTGCCACCAGTGCAGGCACAGCAACCCAGCACTGACTGCTGAGGGGGCTGCGGATCAGGCCCAGAGAGAGGCTCAGACAGAGAGGCAGGGTTTGATCCACAGCCTCCGTGGCAGCTGTTGATCAGCCGTTGCCACTCTCTTTCTCTCCGGGCTTAGCCAGCAGCCACTCCTCTCTTTCTCTTTTTCTTTTTCTTTTTCTCTTTCTCTTTCTCTTTCTCTTTCTCTTTCTCTTTCTCTTTCTCTTTCTCTTTCTTTCTCTTTCTCTTTCTCTTTCTCTTTCTCTTTCTCTTTCTCTTTCTCTTTCTCTTTCTCTTTCTCTTTCTCTTTCTTTCTTCCTCTTCCTCTTCCTCTTTCTCTTTCTCTCAGGCCTCCGCAGGGGCTGCTGATCAGCCCTGCTTCTCTGATCAGACCCAAAGATAGGCCCGGAGACGCTGACTGGCATAGAAACTGACCAATCAGAACCAAATTGGCCAGCAGGGGAGGGCAGTTGGGGGCAAGATCAGGCCAGCAGGGGGGGGCATTTAGGCGTGATCAGGCAGGCAGAGGCAGTTAGGGGCAATCAGGCAGGCAGAAGCAGTTAGGGGCAATCAGGCAGGCAGACAAGTGAGTGGTAGGAGCCAGCAGTCCCAGATTGTGAGAGGGATATCCGACGGCAGTCAGACATTCCTCAAGGGATCCCTGATTGGAGAGGGTACAGGCTGGGCTGAGGGAATCACCCCCTCTGTGCACAAATTCTGTGCACCAGGCCACTAGTTGAGTAATAAATACCCTTTCAGTATCAAAAGGGGCAAAACTTAAAATGATAGAGTGATCTGATATAGGTAGTGGCAGGAACACCTAACCATCAGCATTAAGCAGAGTCCTTTCCCAGGTTAAGTCCAGGGTCATGTGAGAAACCAGAGCCACTGGTCTGTTAAAGTTCTCACTTAACTTTGTTGATAGGTACTTAGAACTGTGGCAAAACCACATACATGCATACCTTGTTTTATTGTGCTTCGTAGATATTGTGTGCTGGTTTTGTTTTTTTTTACAAAAAGGTTATAACTAGCTCAGATTATGGTTAACATGGTTTACCCATGAACTATTTTTAATTTAGGTATGTACTTTGTTTTTTTAGACAATGTTATGGCATACTATGTATCCTGTAAATATCACTTTTATATACACTGCAAACCAAACAATTTGTGTGACTAGCTTTATTGTGGCGATCTGGAACCAAACCCACAGTATCTCTGAGCTATGCCTGTATAATGAAACTAATTTTACCACAGGCTAATTGATATAAACAAGAGTTAAGTTCCTATTGCATCTCATCAACTCTATAACAAAACAATGTTGAGCAAAACAATGTTATGCAAGGACCTGCTGTATTTATAAAACCACATGAATAAACTATTTTTTAATATATATTTTATTGATTTTTTACAGAGAGGAAGGGGGAGGGATAGAGAGTTAGAAACATCAACAAGGGCGAAACATCGACCAGCCGCCTCCTGCATACACTCTACTGGGGATGTGCCCTCAACCCAGGTACATGCCTTTGACCGGAATCGAACCTGGGACCCTTGAGTCCGCAGGCCGACGCTCTATCCACTGAGCCAAACCGGTTAGGGCATGAATAAACTGTTAATGACTAGATATAAAAGTCTGGTGACATCTGCTTGAGGACCAAACTAAAAATAGCCAGAGGTACTCAGACTGCATTTAGAATGCTAATCATCTAGTACTATATTAATTAAAAAAAGAAAGAATGTTTCCAACACCAGGGAACAGTGTGAGTTATAAAACAAGCATAAGGCCTATTGCAAAATGGCCTCTAATGTTTACTCAGCCCAAGCCCTCTAGCCCAGAGCTTTCTTACTCTATGGGGCTGCTGAGCTGTTCCTCCCCTTCCCATCTACCCTAGCTGTACCCTTCTTAATCTAGAGTTAGTACAAATCTTCTTACTTAACCAACACCACCATGACATTAGCAGTGTGAAATCTCAAAGTTGACCTCACATCAGTGGTTCTTAGTGTGAGCAGGTATCAGAATCACCTTGAAGCCTTGTTAAAACTGGAGTGTGGGTCCATCCACACAGGGTCTGGTCTGTAGATCTCAGGCGGGGCCAGGGAATGTGCATTTCTACAATTCCCAGATGATGTTGATGCCACTATCTTATGATTATCTCTCATACTATAATAGTCTCCCATTATATATAATATCTCCATTATCCTGTACTAGAGGCCCGGTGCATGAAATTTGTGCACTCTGAGTGGGGGAGGGTCCCTCAGCCCAGCTTGTGCCCTCTCACAGTCCAGGAGCCCTCGGGGGATGTCTGACTGACAGCTCCTGAGTTGAGTGTCTGCCCCCTGGTGGTCAGTGTGCATCAAAGAGACCAGTCGTTTTGCCATTTGGTTGATTTGCATATTAGCCTTTTATTATCTACACTAATAAAAGAGAAACATGCAAATTGGTGTCACTCCGCTACCCTTCCCATTGGCTAATCAGGGTGATATGCAAATTAACTGCCAGCCAAGATGGCGGCCGGCAGCCAGGCAGCTGAGAACAGGAGGCTTGGTTGCCCCAGCGATAAAGGAAACCAAGGTTCCCGCCTGCAGCTGCTGGGCTCTGAGCTCCTGAAACAACAGCTCCAAAAGATACAATGTTTCAATTATAGAAGCTAAAAGATGGCGGTTAATCTGCATACTCAGGCTCCAAGCGGTAGAGCGAAGCCAAACAGCCCTGAAGCCACAGAGCAGAGAGGCCTCCCAGCCCTGGGATCAGCGGAGCCTGATGGAAGCCCTGTGTGTTTATGCACCCTGGGGGTTCAGAGGTCCTGTCCTAGGCAGAGGCCTATGGCAAAATTTTCGACTCTGAGAAGCAGCCTACGGGCTGGAAGGCGGCTCCTCTGACCTCAGTGCTGGAGAAGACCATTAAGCAGAAAACTAAAGAAACCGATTTTACATCATTTCCCAGGTGGAGAACAGTTGGCATGTAAGCCCCTGACCAGTGCCTAGCCTCTCCTCTGTCAGTCTATCTCACTCTTAGGTACCATGTTCTTTGTTCTGTCTTAACTGCAACTCATTTTTAAACTAGATTGCTTTTAAAAGAAGACTAAATAAAGTTTCCCTTAAGTTATTTAGGTGGTGCTGGGGCTGCTGGGGCTGCTGGGGGCCTGATAGAAGACACAAACACGCAGTGGGGGGCCTGTACCCAGCAGCCCCAAGGCCCACCACCTTGGTGCTGGGGCTGCTGGGGGTATCAGAGACACAAACCCGCAGGCCCGGCACCCAGCAGACCCAAGGCCTTTGTGGCAGCACTAAGGAGCAGCAAGCCGAGCGTCAGGAAGCAGCAAGCAGGTGGGCAGTAACGAGGGAGGGGTCCCGGACTGCAAGAGGGCACATGCTGGGCTAAGGGACCCCCCACCCATCCCCAGTGCACGAATTTTGTGCACCGGGCCTCTAGTATAGGATAATAAAAGGCTAATATGCAAATCAACCAACCAGTTGCTATAACGTGCACTGTACCAGGGGGCAGATGCTCAAAGCAGGAGCTGCCCCTGGTGGTCAGTGTGCTCCCACTGGGGGAGTGCTGCTCAGCCTCTCCTGCCTCTGCATCAGTTGGACATTCCCCAAGGGCTCCCGGACTGTGAGAGGGTGCATGCCAGACAGAAGGACACCACCCCCTCGAGTACATGAATTTCATGCACCATGCCTCTAGTAGTATATAAAAAATCAAATACCAGAGCTCAAAAGGTTATAGAAAATATCTCATTCTAATACCACCTTTTAGAGGATACTAAGTTTCAGGAAGGTTATAGAGAATAATGAACACTATAATACATAAAAGCTATTTCCAAGTCAGAGATCCTTTCATGGTGTCATCCTACCTCATAGATGCTTCCATTTAACGTTTTCAATAAGCTTTCTTCCTGAAAAGTTCAACTGAATTTATATTTGCTGGAGAAAACATCAGGAGAGGCTTTTAGAAAAGGAAGGTGACTCTTCTCCGTTAAGCATCAAATGAAGAATCATACTCTCAAGTTTATAATGATCACCTTTAGATTTTTAATTTTTAAAGGTAATTTCTTCATTTGTATATGAATTGAACTATTCTTGGGTATTTAGTAGAGAACAATACATTTGAATTTGTTGGGTTTGCTAGAATAAGGTTTACTGTTTTTTTGTCAGCAGCCTGTTTGTTTAATTTCACTGTGGCAAAAAGCTATTATCTTTCTGAATAAAACTCTGAGACAACATATTTTTTCACTTGTGTTGAATTTCAAATATATTCATGGTGTATGTGAGATTGTGTGTGTGTGAGTGTGTTGGAAGAAAATAGGAGGGGTGGTTTAGAGGAGCCAGAGGGATGCAGCAATGTCTCTTTTTTGGCTTCATTTCCCTTTTGTATTTGACTATTCTTGACAGGTATCACTTCAAAGCAGTTTTCAATATTTCCATTACATAGCTAGATATTTGGTCATATTTGTAAACAAAATTTGCAATAATGGACAGTGAATCACATAAAATACAAATGCAAATCTACCTGCAAGCTAACTTATAGACATGTATCCAATCGAGGTTACTGAGGTAGATTTTCATGTAGAAAAGATATGGGTTTTGAAGGGAAATTTTAAATTCAAGAAGTATTGCTTGTTTTTGTTGTGGTAGTTTTTGTTAGTTTCAGTGCCAAATCTGTTGGCTCTGTCCGCATTTGAACAGAGGCATGAGCTAGTACACAAACATTTTCTACTTTCAGTGAATACTTGGTACAGAAGAAGTGAGAATGGCAGGCAACAGGAATTCTTTAGAAAACATGCTTCTCCTGGAACAGTGGCAGGTGTTTTATCCAGTATCTTAAGTACTTCCATAGAGTTGCCAATTATTTTCAGCCCATCTAAACTATTGGAATCTTTAGTTCCCTGGAAGTTGTGAATAATATTCATTTGAGGTTATCTAAAGTTGCAGTAATTCAGAGGCTAATTCCTGAAGCTACCTCTCTTATAATGAAAACTAGAGGCCCATTGTATGAATTTGTGCATGGGTGGGGTCCCTCAGGGTGGCCTGCAGGGATCAGGCTGAAACTCACAGTCCAATGCCACCTGTTGCTCCTGCCTGCCACTCCCACTCTTCCCAGCCCTGCTGCGCCTGCCATGGGCTCACACCCAGTCAGTCCTGATTGGGAGAGCCTCCTGCCTCCATGATCCATGAGCTCTAAGTCCCGAGGGAGTGTGTGTGTATGTGTGGGGGCGGGGGGCGAGGGATGTGATCTGCCCTCCAGTTGGACAGGGGGATGCCCTTGCTGGACTGGGATCAGGTCCATCAATGCCGGTTGTTGGGAGCCACCTGGCAGCCACTTTTATATTGTTTTTTCCTTGCAGAGCATCTATGGAGGGGAAGTGGCTGTGGTGCCTGAGACTGACTTCCAGGAGGCCTGTGGCACTGTCGGGATCGTGCCAGCGGCACCCATCTGTTGGTGCCTGTCCTGTTCTCCAGAGATTGGACCTGAAGAACTACTGAGGGAGTGAGTGGCTGCTGCCAGGCTGGTGGGCCACGGGGACAGGTCAGTCAGCTGAGCAGTGCTCCTGCTGTGGGAGTGCACTGACCACCAGGGGGCAGCTCCTGCTTTGAGTGTCTGCCTCCTGGTGGTCAGTGCATGTCATAGCAACTGGTTGACTGGTCGTTTGGTCACTTAGGCTTTTACATATATAGATTAGTTTGATCCAGTCCCATTCACCTATTTTGCCTTTAATTCCCTTGCCTTTGGGGTCAAATTTATAAAATCCTCTTCAAAACCAAGGTCCATATGTTCAATACCTACGTTTTCTTCTATGTAATTTATCATTTCAAGTCCCATATTTAGGTCTTTGATCCCATTTTGAGTTAGTTTTTGTAGAGGGGGACAAATAATGCAGTTTCATTTGTTTGCATGCAGCTTTCCAATTTTCCCAGCACCATTTATTAAAGAGGCTTTCTTTTCTTCGTTGTACGTTTTGAGCTCTTTTGTCAAAATTATTTGCCCATATGGATAAAGATGTGATATATATATGCAATGGAATATTACTTAGACACAAGAAAGATGAAATGCTTTCATTTGCAACAACATGGATAGATCTTAAGAATATCATGCAAAGCAGAATAAATCAGACAGAAAAAGTCAAGAACCATATGATTTCATTCATATGTGGTATGTAAAACTGAAAGCAAAAAAAAATAAAAATCAAGAACAAACAAACAAAAACTCATAAACACAGACTTCTATGAATATCAAATAAGATGTACATGGAAGGGAGTTTGGAGTAATAAAGCATAAAAGGTGTGATGGAAGGAGATTTGACTTTGGATGGTGGACATGCAATGCAACATACAGATGATGTATCATAGAATTGCATACTTGAAACCTATATAATTTTATTAGCCAATGTCATCCCAATAAATTTAATTTAAAATTTAATATAAAAAGCATAAGGACTTCAAATGGTGTTATGTTATAAATTTTTAAATTTGGGCTTCTAAGAGACAGGGGCTATGAATAATCTTCTTATTTACCGTGGAACCTCAGGTAATCTAGTGTACTATTCAGACTGAATCTATAGTCAGATTTCACATCTCTGAAATTGTCTATGGGAATGCAGCTCTGTGATGATGGAAAGACTATGAGATGCCACCTGGTTACAGATACCTTTGTTTAGGGAAATGAATTCTTAATTAATTTCGACCAGTTTCTTGATGAAAGATTACAAAAATAATTGGTTTAGAGTTAGTTCTCTTTAAGCAAAGAGATATTTTAGTGATGCAGTAGGCCTTGACCTAGGAAGCTTATAATTTAGTAGGAAAAACATCCATGTAACTGTCAATTTAAAGTGTAGGGAACAATTAAATCAGGGTTTCAATATAGTTAAAATCGCTATGGAAGAACAGAGATAGGAGTGATTAAATTGACCCAGGGTCATTGGAGGAAGGTGTCAGGTAGAAAAGGTAGCGTCTGAGCTGGACCAACTTTGGTAGGTAAAGGGAATTACGGGGAAGCCACGATGAGTTAGGAATCTGCATGGAATTGTCTGGGAAAATGTTGAATGTAACCAGAGTGGAGAATTAAGAAATGAGACAACATATTGGAAGTTCCAGTTTGAGCAAGACTTTTGATACCATGGTAAAGAATTTGAAACGTATTCTTCAGGCAATTACAAACCACTGAAGATTTTGAGCAAAGGTACAACACTATTATGCTCCAGGGAAATTAGGGTGGTGCTAATTCCCTGCACTCATTTACTACTTACTCTCATTGCACTGCACATCCATGGGCCTCCCTGCTGTTCTATAAACACACTGAGCATGTTTTTATGTATGGGCCTTTAAACTTGATGTTCCTCCTTCCTGGAAACCTTTTTCCCCATGACTTCCTCCTTATCCCTTCTCATCTTTCAGTTCTCTATGCAAGTGTCACATTGTTAGGAAAACAATTTCCCCCTCTGAATTCTCATCGCCCTTTATTGCTATATTTTTTCCATAGTATATGCCGCCATCTAACATACATTATATAGCACTCCCTACAATTTACTCTCCATAAGGGCTATGCTTTTGGTGTTGTTGTTTGTTGTGTGCTTGTTTCTTTGCTTGTTTGTTTTCCTGCTGTGTTCTTTGTTTAGAACAGGGCATGGAACATGCTTCAGGCTCAACAAATATTTGTTAACAAAAAAGAGACCAAGAAGAAACACGTCTTAGCCATCTCAGGTTGCAATAACAAAACGCCAAAAACTGAGCAGCTAAAAAAACAGAAATGTATTTTCTCACAGTTCTGGAAGCTGGATGTCTGAGATCAGGGTGGCAGCTTGGTTATGTTCTGGTGAAAGCTCTCTTCCTGGCTTGCAGATGGCTGCTTTCCTGAAGTGTCCTCACACGACAGGGAGAGAGGCCCCCACTCTTATGACTTCACCTAAAACTAGTTACTGCCAAAGACCCTACCTCCAAATACTACCAAATGGGGGTTAGAGCTTCAATGTATGAATTTTGCAAGGACAAAAACATTCAATCCATAACAGAGCAATTAGAGAAGAAAGATGGGGAAGGAATGGGTGGTCTCTGATTCTGAGGGAGGAAATAATTCTGGGGGCAGTTAGCCAGCACCCTCTCAGCATCAAATCTCTCCCTCTGCCACTGATAGTCTCAGAGAAAGACTGGAAATAAAGAAGAATGACTACAACCTGTCAGAAATTTAAAATACCTTCTAGGTGGAGTAAAGATGGGAATGTAATGAAAGAGGCATAAAGGACCAACCAGAAATAAATATAGGTAACAGATAAAATTCATTCACTCCTCAAACACCATTACTTTGGAAGAATAAAGAACAATAAACTAAGGTAAGTGAAAAAAATCTCTTCATGAATGCACTGCTAGAAGGCCTGGCAAACGTTGGGATGATTCCTGGAGTGGACGGTCACAATGTCGTCAGGAAATCTGTCCTTTGGGGTCGGATGAGAACTCTATGCACCGAAGTCAGAAATGAGAGTACAGAGTAGACAGAATTCTTTTTCTAGGAAGCGTCTCTATTTAACAAAACTAGCCCAACTGTGCTTCCCACTAAATGGGAAGATGATAAAATCCATTGCATGTATAATAAGTCAAGTGGATAAAAAAGAAGGGGCCATTTTGTTAAACAAGAGGAATTCAGTCCTCCAAAAGAGACATATTGGATGTAGCAGAGAACACAGATCAATTCAGAGATGAGTTCTAACAAGCTTGAGAAAATATATCAATTCAACTATTTCATCATTTTAAAGAAAAAAAAAGATATTTAAAATTTGGGGAAAAAAATTTGGAAGAGAAGAGAAATATGACTGCCAAATTAAAAATTGGGAGGGATACCTCCACAGACAAAAGATGATAGAGGAAATGATTATTGATATAGATGATAGACTTTAAAATCTCACTGAAAAACCTACAGGAAAGGAGAAAGAGAAAATGTGAGAGATATACAAATAAAAGAGAGATTCAATCCACATGTAAGATAAAATCCAGAATTACAAAAATATAATTAAAAAAATAACAGTAGTTAAAATTACTAAAAAATGCATGCACATAAATAGTAGTGATAGTAATTATATGTGGATTATAGTACACTATGACACATAGAAACCATCCTCATCTATATTAATAATAGAGGGATATGCAAATTGTCCAGAACTCTGTCACAGTAACAACCAAACAGCAGGCTGCATGGGGCGACCAGGTTGGCAGGGGGAGGCAGTTGGGGGTGACCAGGCCAGCAGGGGGGGCAGTTGGGGGTGACAAGGCCAGCAGGGGGGGCAATGAGGGGTGATCAGGCCGGCAGGCAGAGGAGGCAGTTAGGGGCGATCAGGAAGGCAGGCAGGTGAGCAGTTAGGAGTCAGTGGTCCTGGATTGTGAGAGGGATCGGGCCTAAACCAGCAGTCAGACATCCCTTGAGGGGTCCCAGATGGAGAGGGTGCAGGCTGGGTTGAGGGGACCCCCTCCCATGCACAAATTTCGTGCACCAGACCTCTAGTTTATAATAAAATGGTGCAGAGCAACATCACTCCCTTAGCAATCTCCCTGTAACTGCTCAGCCCAGCACAGCACAGCTCAGCCCAGAGCAGCTGTCATCTGTCTAACTCAAAGGCCACATTTTGATCTACCTTGAGCATAGGCAGTCTTCTGTAACACGCAAAGGGATTCCCATGGGCACCCAGTCACTTGTTTGTTGAGAGAGATTCTTATTGAAGTAAAACAATTCTTTTTCTTTTTTTCTTTTTTTGCTCTAGCATTCAATGAAATAGATATTTATGGCACTTTAGTATAATATTCTTTTATTTTTTAATTAGTTTTATTGATTTCAGAGAAGAAGGGAGAGGGAGAGATAGAAATATCAGCTGCCTCCTGCATGCCCCACACTAGGGACAAATTCCACAACCCTGGCATGTGCCCTTGACTGGAATCAAACCCAGGATCTTCAGTCCTTGGCTGACTCTCTATCCACTTAGCCAAACAAGCTAGGGTTATTCTTTGATTTTTTTGTGTTCCTATTTTCTCTTTTTATCCTGCACAAAATAGGAGAGAATATGGTGGATTTTTCTTGAAATCCTTAAGTTCTAGCTGTCAAATGAAAAGTCAAATGGAAGTCTGCAGTCAGCAAATGGTTAAGTCTAGACAAAGTCTGTTAGGTAGTAAGTGCATGCAGGGTCTTAGAACCAGGGAAATATCAGAAAAATAACTTAAGAATCTATTCTCTCGTAAAAGAAGATAAAGATGAAGACAAAATGATGAAGAAGAGAATAAAGTAAACTAAACATAACAAAACAAAACTTGTTCCAAGTTTCACCTGGGATACTATATCCTTTGACTTCTGATTTCCTGGAAAATACAGGTGAAATCTAACAGCTGCTATGAGTGAATCTTTTTAACATGTTCTAAACTTTGCTCTGTGTTACAGAGATGTACCTTAAAACATTGATTTTGTGGGAGGACAAAAGTTCCATGATTGGGTAAATTTTGGAAATTATTTTGTAAAAAGTATTTTTCACTTATAGTTTACTTTTAATACTGTTTTGTATTAGATTCAGTAGTACAGCTTAATGGTTAGACAATCATACTTTACATAGTGTTTTCCTCGCTATTTTCAGTAACATGGATGGACCTAGAGAGTATTATGCTAAGTGAAATAAGTCAGTCAGAGAAAGACAAGTACCATGTGATTTCATTCATATGTGGAATCTAAAGAACAAAATAAATGAACAAACAAAATTGAAAGAGACTCATAGACACAGAGAGTGGACTGTTTTCCAGAAGGAAGGGGAATTTGGGAGACTGAAAGAAAAATGGTGAAGGGATTAAGAAGTACAAATTGATAGTTACAAAACAGCGACAGAGAAATTCTTTATGCTGTACTCCCTCTTAGAAAAAGGATATATTAAAAGCTTTGAGAAATCCTACAGAAATATGTTTTTGTTGGTTTAACAGTTGCCCACATGTAGTTTACCATGGAACCTGCCTCCCTTTATGATAGAGGCCTGCCTGGCCTGACTTACATTAATAAGTACAAATCTATCTAATTGAAAATGGCAACTTAATAGATTTCTTTAAACTGTGATCTATTGTTTCAATGTGTATTAAAAGTGCCCCTTGAATAACAATAAAACAAACACAATGACCAACTCCCTTAAACTAGGAATGCTCTTTCTCTGCTTATTAATGTCTACTCAGTGCTGCAGCGCTGACTTCACAATGGTAAACTTTTCTGAGCTGCAGTGCTGACAAAGTTTAAAGACAAGCCTGTTCTCCTAATAGCATCTCTAGTGGTATTTTTATTTGCCCTGTGCTTCCCTGGTTCCCAGAATATGACCTCTGTCTATTTCTGTCTTTTGATGATTATGGGCATGAAGAGACTTAGATATAGAGGGGAAAAGATAATTGCTCTGGGCCACAGGAATATGTAGTGAGTAACTGTACAGAGAAGATTATATACCTTGAAATCCAGTTCCCCCGGCACAGTCATTACTGCTGCCCTACCACCCCATGAGTAAAGGAGCTCACTTCTTTCAGAAACTAGTTAATAACATAACAAAGCTCAAGGAAAAGAAAATTAAAAATAATAATCAAATCCAAACTCCTTCCACCTTATTCTATTCCTGGCTAAATGGTTTTGACACTATGAATTTGCATTCATTATATTTGATTTATATACCTTTGCCCAGTCATCCATTTGTAGCCTACTTAAGAATTTTGCCTATAGCAAAACAGTTAGAAATCATTCCCATAGAATAACTATAGCCAGAGGTGACTTGGGTTCTGATAATGTCAACATACTTAAAATTGCATTGACTGTATTATAGGCAAGGGCAAATACAACACAGGCCAAATACCAGAAGAAAAAATAATTTGAGAATGATTGATAGTTTTTATGTATTTGTTTGTTCACTTGTGTTAATTTTTATTTTTGATGGAGTATGTTGGTGAAAGTCTATACTTTTCAGAGATTAGCACTTCAGGAAACATGATATTGGAGGATGCTTTTAATTTCTAACCTCCTTTGCTTAATTATCTGGAGCATAGATTTTTTTTTTTTACTAGAGTAAGCAATCCGGCAAACGCTACTATAAAGTGCTGCCCAGCTAAAGTTGGAGACAATTATGCTCAATATTATGGATGGGAAGGAATGGAATAAGATAGTCTTGCCAACATAGGTGATGACATCAAGGCCATAGAATTCTTTTCCTCTGAAACAAAGCAACATACATTCCAAGAGGCTGGCATCCAATAACTATTTGCCTCATGGCTTCTCAATCTCTCCCGTTACTCTGATCTAATTTGGAAGTATGTTCTCTTCTCGGGAAGTTCATAATTCTGTGTTTCCTACATGCTTCTTTCTATCCAATGCAGGAGTGGAGTTCAGGTTGTTTACAAATGGTCATTTCCTTGCAGAGGCATGTGACATGGAGCCCATGCCTACCTGGCAAAATTTTTGCTGTTGTGTTGGTGTTTGCTTCGGTGTGGCTGTATCTTCAGAAGCTCTTTGCTGATTTTCTGACTTTCCTGGAATACTGCCAACCATTTTTAGATCTAGCAAGACCATATCACATTTCATAGATGGACACAAACACCTTTTCAGCTGTTCCAGAAGAAAGCCCACAATCCACCTGTAACTTTAAATATCCAGTCCAATCCCAAGTCCAAGAAAGCCAAAAAAAAAATCACTGAACCCAAATACTTGATTTTACTGGCAGAGTGTCTGTCATTCAGTAAACAGTTGTGAGCAAAAGGAAAGAGTCACAGACCAATTTTAGAGCTGCTCTGAATCTTTCCAAATGGCTTCTTTAAGAAAATGGATGTGGCACTCACACAAATACATGCACACACCCTTTACAACAATGGGGTCTATCTGATTCTCCAAAATGCACTAAAATGCCCTCCTAGACTATTTCCAATAAAACAAATATCATTTGTTTTGATGGGTTATTTTTTAATACCTCCCCCCCTTTTTAATTTTTATTAAATCTTTATTGTTCAGATTATTATAGTTGTTCCTCTATCCCCCCCCCCCAATATCTTCCCTCTACTCGGTTCCCACCCCACTCTCTGCACTTACCCACCCCCCACTGTCCTCAACCATAGGTGTACAATTTTTGTCCAGTCTCTTCCCCCACCCCCACATTCCTTTCCTCCCTGAGAATATTCAGTCCACTCCCTTTCTATGCCCCTGATTCTATTATGTTCACCAGTTTATTCTGTTCATTCGATTATTTATTCACTTAATTTTTAGATTCACTTGTTGATAGATGTGTATTTGGTGTTCATAATTTGTATCTTTACCTTTTTCTTCTTCTTCCTCTTCTTAAAGGATACCTTTCAGCATTTCATATAATACTGGTTTGGTGGTGATGAACTCCTTTAGCTTTTTCTTATCTGTGAAGCTCTTTATCTGACCGTCAATTCTGAATGATAGCTTTGCTGGATAAAGTAATCTTGGTTGTAGGTTCTTGCTATTCATCACTTTGAATATTCCTTGCAACTCCCTTCTGGCCTGCATAGTTTCTGTGAGAAAGCAGCTGACAGTCGTATGGTACTCCCTTGTAGGTAACTGACTGTTTTTCTCTTGCTGCTTTTAAGATTCTCTCTTTGTCTTTTGCTGTTGGCATTTTAATTATGATGTGTCTTGGTGTGGTCCTCTTTGGATTCCTTTTGTTTGGGGTTCTCTGTGCTTCCTAGACTTGTAAGTCTTTCACCATGTAGGGTAAGTTTTCTGTCATTATTTCTTCAAATAGGTTTTCAATATCTTGCTCTCTCTCTTCCTCTGGAACCCCTATAATTCGGATGTTGGTACGCTTGAAGTTGTCCCAGAGGTTCCTTACACTATCTTCATATTTTTGGATTCTTTTTTCTTTTTGTTTTACCTGTTGGGTGTTTTTTTGCTTTTTTGTATTTCAAATCTTTGACTTGATTCTTGCGATCCTCTAGTCTGCTGTTGGAACTCTGTATAATATTCTTTATTTCAGTCAGTGTATGCTTAATTTCTAGTTGGTCCTTTTTCATAACCTTGAGGGTCTCACTAGATTTCTTGAGGGTCTCACTAAATTTATCGGCGGTTTCTAGAAAATTCTTGAAAAACCTCAGAAGTGTGGTTTTGAACTCTATATCCAGTAGTTTGCTTTCTCCATTTCTGTCATTTGTGACCTGTTTCTTTGTCTCTGCATTTTTTATGCTTCCTGTGTTGATAGAGTGGCTTTGTGTGCTAGGTGTCCTATAGGGCCCAGTGGCTCAGCCTCCCCAATTACCGGAGGTGGACACTCTTTGTGCACCCCCTTGTGGGCTTTGTGCACAGTCTGGTTGTAGTTAAGCCTTGATTGTTTTAGGTGTCACTGGGAGTAATTGACCTCCAGGCCAATTGGCTATGAGAATCAGCTGTGTCTACGGTGGGAGAACTTCTGTGCTGGAGACACCCTTAGGGGCAAGACTTGCTTCAGTGGGGCTTTAGTGCTAACTGAGTCTGCCCCTGAGTGTGTCCCTTATGGATCTGAGGAGTTGTAATCTGGATGGTCCCACTCTGACCACTGGGTACACTGGCTCTTGGATCTCTAAGGATGTTCTAATTTAGCCTCAGCCTAAGGCTACCCAGCAGGAGCTATGGAGAGATCTGCAGATTCCTCTTCTTTGTTTGGGGTTTGGAAGTGCCCAGATGAGGCCCAGCTGTGAAGCAATGCAAGCTGCTATGGGGCCTTGGGCCTTCTTTTGGATGTTCTCGGTATCTCTGACCCAGCTGCAGTTTGTTAGGTAATTTTCAGATTGCAAACGGCCAAGCCCTTTCATATGCAAAAGCCTCTGTGCACAGCTTGTGTGAGGTGGGGTCTCAGGAAATCAACAGGGCGGAGCAAACAGCTATGGCTGATTCTCATCCCTGCCCTAAGAGGCCCTGGGTCTCAGTGTCCCGTGGTAATAGCTGCAAGCACCTCTGAGAGAAAGCCGCCCGCGAGTTCCAACCGATGCCAGACAGTCCAGTTTCTCCCGTATGAGTCTGGGTCCCCAGAGACTCGCCCAGAACTGGACTCCAGAGCAGTCGGGAGCTTGAGACTCCCTCCCAATGGAAAAAGACAACCGTGTCCTCAGCTTCCAGCCCTTTCCACATGCACCGAGTCCTCAGCTGCCAGCCCTTTCCACGTGCGCCACATCCTCAGCTGCCAGCCCTTTCCAAGTGCGCCTCCATACCTCTGCACTTTACTTCCACAGCTCCTCTGAGTCTCAGTGTGCTTTTCTCTTTCCTTCTAGTTGTAGAATTTCCACTCAGCCAGCCTTCCTGTGGTTCTGGGTGATGTCCGTTTTGTCTTTTAGTTGTATTTTTGAAGTGGTTGTGCGAGGCCGTAATTTCTGGTGTTTACCTATGCCTCCATCTTGGTTTCTCTATCAATATCTCTCCCCCCCCCCTTTTTTTTAAAGTGATGTAAGTGTGTGTGTGTATGTATGTGTCCAATACCTCTCCCCTTTTAAATAAACTACCATATTCAGTTGCAAACTGTATGATATTAATTAGCTACTCCTTAGGTAGAAATTCTGCTTGCCTTATTTAAAGATATCCCAAATAGTTATCCATGTCTTAAATAGTTTTCTCTCTGGGTGAATTCCAGCATTTCTACCATGGCCATACAACTTATTTACACATATATTTTATATCATTTTAGGGAAAGGAGAATAAGAAAATATTTTAAACATGAATTTTTAAATTATATAATTTCTTGAGAAGAAAGAAATCAGCTAGTAGTTTCCCAATCAGTGATATGAGAGTGATCTCAAGAATGGCTGAATAAAGTCCTGGACATGTTTCCAAGGCCTTTTAGCTGGAATCTGTAAGTGGCAAGAAGGATTTGAAAAGCAGTTGATTAGCATGGAGGGACCTGGAGAGCATTATACTAAGCAACATAAGCCAGTCAGAGAAAGATAAGTTTCACATGATCTCATTCATATGTGGAATCTAATGAACAAAATAAACTGATGAATAAAATAGATCCAGAGGCATATAAGCATGGAACAGACTTTAGAACCTCAGAGGGAAGGTGGGGGTGGGTGGGAGGGAAGAGATCAACCAAGGAACTTGTAAGCATATATGCATAACCCATGGATACAGACAATAGGGGAGTGAAGGCCTGGGGTGGGATGCAGGGACAGGCTAGAAGAGGTCAATGGGGGGGAAAGAGGACATATGTAATATTTTCAACAATAAAGATTAAACACACACACACACACACACACACACACACACAATTGATTAGAAAAAGGAAACAAGGGTCCAACCCCCAACAGGACTGGATCAGTAAGTATGTAGGATCAACAAACTAAGGTAAATGCTCAGGACTTTTGTACTTATTCAATTTTGAATCCCCAGTGCCTGAAACTTAGAAATGAACTGCATACACTAATGAAATGCCACAATCCACCTGGAAGTTGTGGCCGTCCTGGAGCTGCCTATGAGCCCTTCTAGGCTGATAAGGCTCTTTCAAAAGAGCATTACTATGTAATGGAGTCGACTCAATTCTCCACAGCAGGGTAAAGAACACAATATTAGTGCCATATCATTTGTCCAAATTGTCTATGAAATATTTGAAGTGGAAATGGTTTCTTTCAACACCAGAGACCATGTGGGAAATGACCTGTGCAGAGGATAAGTTGACAAGCACGGTGGGGAATTTCATTACACCTTAGCATTTGACTGGCATGAACAGCTCACTCTGGCTCTACCTAACCTCTGGCAAGAGCTTGGAATTGAATCTGTAAATGTTAATCAATATTTCAGGCCTATTAAATAAAGAAAGGCATCGCAAAAATCAAAGTACTAATGGCCAGTCTGGCTCTATGAAGTTCTGTTCAGCTGTCAAAAGCCTGAAATCCTGCAAGAGAATATATTTCAATAAAATGTTTTCAAATGTATATAAAAAGTGTCTTTTTTTCTACTCTAGTTTATGAATATCAGTGCCTCAGAATATCCAAACCTGTTAAACATGAATACAATTTTTATTTCTGAAAACATTGACAACTAATATCCTTTAAGCATGCTGAGGGGAAAAAATATCATTTGGAGATCATCTTTCAATAATAAAATTTTAGCAAAAAAGCCATACTATATTATTTATATACCTACTCCCCCCCAAAACAACAAAGTCCAGGCATGTGTAAGAACTAAACACAAAAGTATAAAAGCATTAAAAGAAACTACATCCCTGGAACTAGGAAAATGCAAAATTTAATTTGTGGAAGAAAAAAATCTAAATAAATAATAATCAGAAATTTCTTTATGAAGAAGTAAAGCATTTTGATAAAAACTAAACTCATGCATTATGATGGGAGAATATATTTACAAACTATATATCAACCATAGGAATTATACCCAAAGATGTATAAACAGTTTCAATAAAGCAAATGAAATAAAAAATAGACAAAGAAATAAAAGATTAATGTAATATATAGAAAGAAGTTAGAAAATATAAGAAATACTTTTTTCATAAGTAATCAAATATTTATTTTAACAATGAAATCATTTATATTTATGAAATGACAAAGATTAAAAATGATTTTAAATATCCATTACTGGCAAGAATATGAAGAAATGGTCACTGTCATAACTATCAGTGTAAATGTAATTGACATTACACTGCTGAGCCATCAGAATTTAAAATGAACATACCTTTTCTATTAATATTTTCACTCCTAGGAATATATTGCATAGAATAATGCACACATATGAACAAATTCATACACTGAATGACAACTACATATTAGGAGTATTTCTAGAGTGTATGGATCCAGAAGCAATACTGCAGAAATAAAACAGACAAACATCTACCCCTGTCTGGGAGGAACAGGCAATAAACAAGATGAATAAGTCACATATATCACCTACAGTATATAAGGTAGTAAGTGCTAAGGAGAAAAATAACTGTGCAGGGAATAAGACCACAAATTATTAAGAAATACTAGAGGCCCGGTGCACAAAATTATGCACAACAGGGGGCGGGGGGAGTCCCTCAGCCCAGCCTGCACCCTCTCCAATCCAGGACATCCCTCTCGCAATCTGGGACCACTGGCTCCTAATCACTCACCTGCCTGCCTGCCTGATCACCCCTAACTGCCTCTGCCTACCTGCCTGATTGCCCCTAACTGCCCTCCCCTGCCAGCAGGGTTGCCCCTAACTGCCCTCTCCTGCTGGCTTGGTTGCCCCTAACTTCCCTCTTCTGCCAGCCTGGTCACCCCTAAGTGCTCTCCCCTGCCGGCCTGATCGACCCTAACTGCCTCTGCCTCGGCCCCCGCCACCGTGGCTTTGTCTGGAAGGACATCTGGATGGATGTCTGGAAGATGTCCAGTCTAATTAGCATATTACCCTTTTATTACTATAGATATTGCAACTTTAGATGGGACAGCCAAGTAAGGCCTCACCATGAAACCATTTGAGAAAAACTTCTAGAAAACAAAACAATAACAATGACAATAACATTTAGATGTTGGATGACTGAGCATTCCTTGCAATATGGGTAAAGATGCAAAGACTGGAACATGCTGTGGTGCTCAGTGAACATCAATGCAGCTGAGTGAGGAGAAGTAAAGAAGGAGATGAGTGAGGGAGGGAATGCAAGTCCAGGCAATGCAGGGGCTGTCTTCCGTCATAGGAACAACATAGGGAGTTATGCTCAGACAAGGCCGGCAGAGTCAACCGGACTACTGCATGAAGGAAGCCTGAGGAGCAAGAACTCTCAGGGAGACCAATCAGGAAGAAAGTTTAGCATCTTTTGCAACATTATAATAGAGAAAGAAAACAAATCCCAAATCTCATAAATATTATCTTATAGTTCTAGGTAAATTATGATACTCTAGAATATTATGTGGCCATTAAAAACAATAAAGAAGACTTAGTCTTACTCATGTACTAAATGCTTAAGACACATTATTGAGTGAAAAAATGTATTCACATTGATTTCGTTTATGTAAAAAAATACAAAAAGCAAGTGTGTTTATCTAAACATTAATCATGAAGAACTTTACATTGATAACCAAAAAGGGAGACGGGAAAAGAGGTGGCCTTTTACATTCCACTCTACACCGTTCATAATTCTTGGACTTTACTAGTATACAGCATCTATTTATTATCATTGTGTAATTTCAAATATCATACCTTTTGAAGAGGAGAAGAAAACTGTAAATGAAACATGTATTTCTAAGTATGAGTGCTAAAAATATATCTTTTGCATTGTACCCTTGTAATTAAAACATCTTTAGTTATCCCATGATGAATAAATTTTTATTATTTAGGTACAAAATAAATATTCTAAAGAATAAAAGTAATTTGTAAAAGTACCAAGAGTCAAAATATAGTCTTATATACATTCAGAATTACTATTGGATAACCAGAATAGAAAGACAATTTTCCATGTAGCACATTTTTGTAAACAGAAGGGTATATACAATCTAGGTCAACTTTCTAGGTGTGTGTGTGTGTGTGTGTGTGTGTGTGTGTGTGTGGCATTTTTTTAAGGTAAATTTAGTAAGTCAATTGGGTTAAGAGAAAAAAATGTATTTTGTGAAGAAATGCACAGCTTTTGAATTCAGTCAAGTTTTCTTAATGGGATCTTCCAAAGGCATAGGTATTTTGACTTGAACATAGAAAATTCCAAAGTGACAAAATAGGTTCAGCATTTGACATTACCCTTTAGACATTTCAAATAGATGTTTAAAAATATACAGTATTTGCTAGGAAAAACTGGTTAAGTATCCAGGAGGAAAAAAGTAAGCAAATTTCTTTCATACACTTAGGAAATATAAATACAAGATGAATTCAAAATATAAAAATAAAGTATTAAAATAATTAAGATAGTTTTGAATATTCATATAATTTTATGTGAGAAATGTGTTTTTAAATTGGCACCAAAGTCATAGACCAAAAGGACAGGATGGATAGTTTTGATTAAATGACATCTTTAAGGACTTGTGCAATACAAATAATCAAGGATAAATGAAAAAGAAAAAAATGTAACATAAATAAACAAGTAGCTTTAATATACAATGTGTTCTCACAAAACAATAAGAAACAATGGATCTTTAATAAAAAAATAATACACTAAGGATATTAATAGGCAATTTACATACAAAAAATGTAACGCAAATGGTTAATAAGGAGTTTGTTAAAAGATTCAATTAAATCAGTAATAAAATGCAATTTCAAACAAGATATTACCCTTTACATTAGTAAAATTAATGTGTGTGCTTGTGTGTACATGCACACACAATGTAGGTGAGTGTGTGTGAGAGAGGGAGAGAGAGAGACAGAGACAGAGAGAGAGATGTGCCAGAAAGTATAACATTTCAGAGCTCCATTGTCCTTAACTCTCCCTTGGAATCAAATCATTCCATTGGCTTTCCAGCATGCTTATTTCTCTGGTCTCAATCAATCTCCCTTGTTCCCAATATCCTTTACAGCAACTACCCTATCCTACTTTTTCTTGTCATTTGATGCACTTCTTGAAAAGTCTTTATCTTACTGGACAAGTTTCTTCCCTTGTATTTTGTGGCACCACACACTCCTGGTTTCTTCCCACATCTCTAGCAATCTTTCCTGTCTCATTTGTTGGCTCATCACCTTTACTTGGCTGATGAATGTGGACATTCCTTTAGCCTCAGTCCTAAGACCTTTTATTTCTACTTCCTTTACATTATCTTTCTAGACCAACTCAGTTTTGTAAAAACCAAATCTCAGGTGACACCTAACTGTACATGCTAAGTCTCTGCAGATTGAGAACTCTGGACTGGTAGATCAAAACTGCATGCTTAATATCTTCACTTAGATATTCCAAAGGCATTTCAACTTCACTTGATCAAAACTAAATTAAGTGATCTTTGATCATCCAATATTGTCTACTTCAGTGCATGACACCTTCAACCATTCAGTTTTGAGAGCTAGAAATCTAGGCATCATTGTTAGTCTCTGTCTTTCTTTACCAGACATATCCAATTCATCACAAAATATCTCTGATGTATACATGTCTATGTTCATCAACATTATCATAATTCAAGCTACTATCAACCCTTACCTAGAGTGTTACAATAGCCTACTCATTCCCAGAGCATTAATTCATGTGCCATACCAGTATGGAATAATGTAGTCAAAACATATTGTATCATGCCAACCCAAACACTTTAGTTCCGTCCCGTTTTTTTTTTTTTTTTTTTTT
>NW_005871500.1:471061-498308 GCF_000147115.1 Myotis lucifugus
AGAACAACAGCAGCAAACCCATTTTCTAACACGTATTCTAAAGTTTAAGAAGTCTGGCTCCCACTAAGCCTCATGCCATACCACATTTCCTCTAGAGCAATTGTTTCCTAAGTATGATTTTTAGACCAGCAGCATAAATACTACCTAGGAAACTATTAGAAACACACGTTTCCAGCCCCACCCAAACCTACTAAATCAGAAACTCTGCTGGAGTGCGAGGACCAACAGTATGTATTTTCCCCAGCCCTCTGAGAAATTCTGATGCACGACAGCTTGACAACCAGATCCCTGTGCTCCATCTACAGGGGCCTTTTCTTTTCTTGGAAGTAGTCCTGCTGGATCCTATTTTATTGCATATGCTGTTTCCTCTGCCTGACTTTCACTTTCTCTGTCTTTTAAAATAGTTATTTCTTATTCTTCTAGGTCACAACCCAGTTATTGGACCTCAACTGGTCAAATGTCCCTTTGTTTTCTCTCATAGCATTTGTCTCTTTTTTTGTAACACTCATCACAATGTTAATGTTAGGTTTACTTTTAGGTGACTGTGTGAGTATTTTCTGCCCTCCACCCATGGTAGAATGTAGGTTAGTGATGGCCACTGTGTCTCTTTTGCTCACCATTGTACCTGAAGCATTTGATACATGGCTTGGCAGAAACTCAAATATCAACAAATATTTTAAATGAATGAATACTGGTATATAGGTTGACATGTCCATGAAACTAAATGATTTTAGTACATTTCTGAGGGTGATCGGATTATTTTTTCCCTGTATTTATATTATCTTAAGTGACCATGAGTATGCATTGTGAATAAGAAACAAATATAGTCTAGGGGAAAACAACTACATGTTAAATATTCATAAAATTTAGGCCCAAAATTAATTTTTACTTACAAAGAAAATAGACACTTTTAACAGAAAATTTTACTCACTGCGATGTTTAATTTTATATGTCTACTTCATTGGGACATGGGATGCCCAGGTGTCCAGTTAGACATTATTTGTGGGTGTGCCTGTGAGAGTGTTTCCAGAAAAGATTAGCATTTGAGTTAAGAAACTGAAGAAAACAGATGACCTTCCAATGTGCCTGTGCATCAACCAATTCCTTGAGGGCTTGAACAGAACGAAAAGGCTGAGGAAGGTTGAATACTCTGGCCTGACTAGCTGAATGGAGTGATCACCTTCTCCTGCCCTCAGCACTCTGGTTTTAAGATTCTCAAAGTTGGACTGGAATCTACACCATCAGCTCTCAGAACTTCAAACTGCACCTCCTGCTTTCTGGGCCTCCGATAGCAGACAGTAGATTGTGGGAATTCTCACCCTCCATAATTATGTGAGCCAATTCCTTACAATAAACCTTATTTTATATATATATATCCTATTGATGTTGTTTCTCTGGAGGACGCTGATAATATGTTCATCAATGCTACTGAATTTAATTTTCATGAAATAAGTATCAACTATATGTTTTTGGCTGAAGCTATGGACATTAAAAGTTAAATCATTTAAAATATTTTGGACAACTTTATTTACATATTTATATATACACATGGAGATACTTTAGAATACATAATTAGGTATATTAATTAGGTGTGTAAAATATATGTACAGATGTGTATATATGTATTTATATAACATATGTATGCGAAATTAAGAACATAGATTATTATAATGGCACCCAGATAAAGGAACACATTGTTACCAGTGCCCCAGAAGAACCCTTCCTGCTATTTCCAGTCAGTGTCCACGGAGAATAACCATTATCCCTGACTTTTTAGAAACACAGATTATTTTTTCCTATTTTTATTATTTTATATAAATTGAACCAAACGTCTACCCTTTAGTGTCAAGCTTCAATTGTGTTTGTTAGATTCACTCTTTCTTTTTTTCTTTTTTATTGTTTAAACTGCTACATACGTCTCCTTTTCCCCCCATTGACCCCTCCTCAGCCACTCCCACCCCCCAGGACAAGTCCCCACCACCCCAGTGTCTGTGTCCATTGGTTATGCTAATATGCATGCATGCAAGTACTTTGGTTGATCTCTTACCCCCCACCCCCACCCCAATCCCCTGCCTTTCCTCTGAAGTTTGACAGTCCGTTTGGTATTTCTCTGTCTCTGGATCTATTTTTGTTCATCAGTTTATGTTGTTCATTATATTCCACATATGAGTGAGATCATATGATATTTATCTTTCTCGGACTGGCTTATTTAGCTTAGCATAATGCTCTCCAGATCCATTCATGCTGTTGCAAATGGTAAAAGTTTTCAAAAAAGGACATACAGAAGGCCAAGAGACATATGAAAACATGCTCAAAATCACTAATCATTCGAGTGATGCAAATCAAAATGACAATGAGGTACCATCTCACACCTGTCAGAATGGCTACCATCAACAAATCAACAAATGACAAGTGCTGGCAAGGATTTGGAGAAAAAGGAACCCTCGTGCACTGCTGGTGGGAATGCAGACTGGTGCAGCCACTGTGGAAAACAGTATGGAGTTTCCTCAAAAAGTTAAAAATGGAACTGCCATTTGACCCAGTAATCCCACTTCTAGGAATATATCCCAAGAAACTAGAAACACCAGCCAGAAAGGTGTTCATAGCAGCACAATTTACAATAGCTAAGATTTAGAAAAAGCCTAAGTGCCCATCAGCAGATGAGTGCATTAAAAAACTGTGGTACATCTACACAATAGATTCACTCTTCTTGTTGCATGTGATTGTAGGCCATTCATTCTTAATGCCAAATGATATTCTATTGTGTGAATTAGCAGGATTTGTTTATTTATTCTATTATTATATTGGGCATTTTGGTAGCATCAAGCATTTGGTAAGTTAGAACTTATTGAAAATAGTATGTCTTTGAACATTCTACATGTGTTTTGAAAAATATTTGCACTTAACATTGCTATGTATATACTCAGGATTGGAATTACAGTTAGAGAATAAGAATATGCTCAGATTTCAGAGATACTATCAAACAGTTTGGTAAAATAATTGTGTAACTTACAGTACAGTTTCACCAACAATTTGAATCCTGGTTGCTCCATGTTTTGCCAATATTTGTATTTTCTAATTTTAAATTTTGTCCACTGTTGTTAGTATTTCTTTAATAAATTATCAAGCCAAACATGTTTTAAACATTTAATATGATTTTAAATACTGAATTTACATTTTAGGACCTAATTTTATAACTAAAAACAATTATTTTAATATGAATAATACTAATTCTTTAAATCAATAAAAATATCGTTAGTTCCTTATTTTTATGGCTGAATCACACTCCATTGTATATAATACTATGTATATAAGTGGGTTACTTTCATTCTTGGCTATTGTAACCAATGCTACCATGATCAGGGAGATGAGAATATCTTTCAAGTTAGAGTTTTTGTTTCCTTTGGATAAATACCCAGAAGTGAACTTGTTGGATCATATAGTAGTTCTATTTCTAATTTTTTTAATAACTTCCATAGTATTTTACAAAGTGGCTACACCAATGTACATTCCCACCAACAGTGTACAATATATTTTTTGGTACAATATATTTGAAATCTACTAAGAGAGATCTTAAAAGTTCTCACCACAAGGAAAAAAATTATAACTAAGTGTGGTGACAGATGTTAACTAGACTTATTGTGGTGATCATTTTATAATATATACTAATATCTAATCGCTAAGTTGTACACCTGAAACTAATATAATGGTCTATGGCAATTATATCTCAATTAAAATCACGAATTTCTAAATGTACAGATAGTGAAAATATATACCTGAATACATGTGTACATAGGTATGTAAGTGTACACATATATGTGCCTTTTTTTGAAAAAAATCTTAACATAGTTGATTTTTCAAACCAAGACCCCATATGGTTCACCATTTCATTATTTTCAATAATGTCAGGACAGTATAACTGTTTCTAACACGGAAATCCTCAATACCTTTGGCAATGACACCATCAGAAAAGACAGCATCTATTCATTTGAAAGATTCCCATTGAAAGGAAAAACTATTGCTGTCTTTTCTGCTATAATTCTCCGAAGTCTGAGGCAAATATCCTTTCTCATTTAGTGCTTTTTTAGACACCTCATCTTTTATGGCCTCTGGGCAAACTTCAAGATTTCTTTTTTTTAGGTTACTGGAATTAAACTAATATTGTGGGTTGGAATAATTTTCAAAATTATAATGGACACTAGTAAACCAAGAAGTCCCTCATATTGAGAAAAAGTAGGGCAGAGCTACGTTTCTATGACACTTGGAATATTAGAGTGAAGCTTAAATTTATGCAGCCCGGTTTCTTGGTTGTCACTAAAATCTGGGCTTAGGGAATTATTACATAGAGAGGCTAGTTTTTCTAACCTCTCCTTGAGAAAATAAAAATTTTCACTATTCTACTTATTAATAATAGAGCTGCAAATCTGCTTGGGGGAATGTTTTCTAACTACACTTTCTTAAAGAATTCAGTGTCCATTACTACCATTCCAATTAGAGCCCATACTGTTACCTGGGGGAAAAGCAATGGATTTCTAATAGGTCTCCTCATTCCTGGAAACTCACAAGTCACATTCATCCTATGTGTCTCTGCCAGATTAGTTTTCTAGATCACAATTCCATGATCTTCTCCCAGGAACTTCTGATGTATTAACAAATCAAATTTGTTCAGTCTCCCAAGTCTATTCTCTGAATATGACAACTGACTTTCCACTTGTACTCATTTTTTTTTTCATTTTCTATAGAAGATACTCTGAGCCACTCTCTGGGATTGTAAAGTTGAATCTCCCTTTAAGGCCAATCTCCAATGCCAGGTGTTCCAATTAATCTTGCTGGATTCTTCCAAAGGATTACAACCTCTCACAACCAAAATTTAAATGTCATTGTGTATAAATACTGCATGAAATCTATCATATTTTACTTAAATTCATAGTTATTTTCTAGAATCAAGTTTCCTTAGAGCTTGCATATTCCAACCATCCTTATATTTGTTCAACACATTATATATACTACTCTACAAAATCTTTATCAAGAGTTCAGTACATTTCAAGACATATTATAGGCTTTCTATTTATTCTCACTATAAATACCTTAGTTCATATTCTTGTTACTTACTGAAATATTGATTTAAATATAATTGGTATATACAAAGGAATAAATGGTATTGTTTCAATACAATCAGTTTCCGAGAGCCAAGGCAAAAGTTAGTGTTATTAACTTTTTTCTCACAGGAAGGGATACAAAGTGTCAGAGCATGCAGCAGGAGCCCTGCAGGAGGTCTGGTGCTCTGAGCTGTTCTGAGTGGATGTGAGTCCATGTATTCTTCTAAATTCTCCTATCTGACAACACCAGGCTGGTTCCTGCTTGAACCCTGCCCACTGTACTAACTGTTGGGAACTTAGTCCAAGTTCCTCCTTTATCCTCTGCTCACTAGATATAGGTGTTGGGTCTGAGACCCTCGGCCTGGGGCTGGACCTCCTAGGATGCTGGGTCTTAGACGAAGAAGCCATGAGAGGTTGTGGGTGTATAAGAATGAGTCTTGGTTGCAGAAGTCAGTGGCCACACAGCCATCAGACAAGAACAGTCCCCACAGGAAAGTCTATATGGGCAGGCAGCCGGACACCAGATGGTGAGCATATATATTTCCCATAAAGCAGCATCATTCTCTGTACCCACAGCTATTTTTTTTTCGCTAAAAGTATTACAAAGGGTATTACATAAGTGTCCTTTTTTCCCCCCTTGAGCTCTCCTGCTCAGCAGCTTCTCCGATCTCTCCTGCCCAGCTGCTTTCTCTAACAGACTTCTTCACACATTTCATCCTAGCGGCTCTCTCTCTCCATACTCCAGCAGACTTCTTCTCACTCCTGCCTCAGCCTACTCCACTAACTAGCTGGTCAGTAACCTACTTTTACACTATTTAGACAAAGAAGGCTTCTTGCCAACAGTGACATCAATCATATTTGCTACAGAAGGGCAGTGTACCTTGTGTCCTTGCACCCGCTCATGGTATCTTGGCCTGATTAGGATTCCCAGGCTCAGAGTCCTTGAACAACCCATTTAGGCACATGCCCAGAGTGGCCTTTGGTCATTCTGATGTATTGATAACAGGCCTTTGTGCTCCCACCGGCCTTGACTATCTGGGAACCTGGCATGGTTCCCACACAAAGTTAGCCAGGAACCCTCCATTTGACAAAAACAAACATTAAGAGATGGTTCCCAGACCTGGATGCTGTAAAAATACCTTCACAGACACTGACTGAATGAGAAACAAGTACAAAAGTACCTCTTCTCTACCAATTATTCTAATTATTTATCAGTAACTCACTATGAACCCATCATTTATTAAAATTTTAATCAACTTACTTATCTAAAGAGGGGCCTCACAAAAATTATTTACTGGAGTCCTACATATGTATATTCTAGCTAAGGCCTTATTTACAGTTTTTACAATATTTTATGTTCTGCTTTTGCTATATTTTTTATGTCTCTTATCCTCTATTCCTTATTTTTCTCACATGCTTCATTATGGTTATTTTCTTCTGATTTAGTTTCCAGATTGAGAATTCTCTTTTCAGTGTATTTAATCAGATGCTAAAACTTTCCTTTGATATCCTATACCGGGTTATTTAATTTTTTGGTTCAAGCATATCTATTTGTCATTTTTAGGAATCTTCCATGTCCTTTTTTGTAATGGTGAAATATTCTGAAGCTCTCAACTTGTGTTTTTTGTTTCTCTTTAAGCATAGTAGGCATATTATTTTATTAATTACTATTTCTGATAACTAAAATTGGGACCTGCGTTGGCGATGTTGTGCTATTCCTGTTCATGGTTCATTTTTCTCACTTTTACGTGTACCTACATATTTTCATTATTTTGACCATCTTTATTTGAAACATTTGTTTCCAGATATAATTTAAGAGTAAGATTGGTAGATTTAGATTTATTTCCAGCAGGTGCTCAGAGGCACCAGCAATTAGTAATTACTTCTCCACCCTTAGGATTAGAAGTTTTTGAACGTGATTTCATTCTCTACTAGGACAATTCTATTACTATTTTATTCTTTTTTTCTATGATGCAACTTTCAGGATCCTAACACAAAGCACATGGGGTTTGTCATAGCTCTGTATTCCGACTCGCACTCTCAGAATGCTGTGAATATGTCAAAAATAACTTCTTAGATGCTCAGATACCTGCTGATCTTCTCCAGACTGACAAAAATCCCCAGGGGAAAATCATCCTCGAATGCCAAACTTGCTTCTCTAGATCTCAGCTGTCTTCTCCTAGACCTTGGTTTGGAAACATTTCTAGGCTTCTTTAGTGGGAGAACTGTTCCATATTATGGTCCCACCATTAGAGAAGATAGAAATCATTATTCACTCTCTAGAAAAAGCTTGGGAAGTAGGTGTTTCTCTCTCTCTCTCTCTCTCTCTCTCTCTCTCTCTCTCTCTCTCTCTCTCCTGCTCTCTCTAGCATAATCAATCAAAAACCAAAATTCAGAATTTTTAAGTTACTTGCCCAAGGTCACACAGTGGTAAGTGGCAGTTATGACTCAATCTGATGTCTTGTTACTTTTTTGTGTCCTTTTCTCTATATTTGACTTATTCCCATTATATTTTAGCTGATCATTCCTTTAGTTAACTATGAATATGTATAGCCTTACCACTAGAGTTTTCTCAATTTTCTAAATTGTATTCATGCTATCACATATCTTTATTCCATATGCTATTTACCTTTTTGCGTGTTTATTTACCCAAATTTCACTGTGAGGCTGGTAATGTGGAAGACTAACACTTAATGTCAATGAATACTTGTTGAATAAATATATTAATAAATATAGGAACTATATTATAATGGTTTAGAGAATTATTCTTATTTTATGGATGATTTTCCCAAATACATTGATTAGCATTGTGAGATGAGGGAAGGGAGTCAGGCAAACAAAAGGACTGGCCAGGAGGGACAACAACTAAATAATTTCATCTTAACCTCTCATTTTGGGAAATGAAAAAATATAATGGAAAATGTACACCCATAGGTCTTATGAATGATAGAAAAAATAATAAACTGGTAGACCAGATTATATATTCTGAAATTGTGTCAAATGATGTTAAAGCAATTGGCTCATTTCATCAGATTAATGAACCACTCAATGCAATTTATACCTCATAATAGAAGGATTTACTTATTTATTTTTGGCTTACTTCCAGTACCTGCTTTGATTGTGTGTGTTTAGAACTGCAACATTTAAGTGTAATATTCATAATAGTGTAAGCAATTTAAAAATTTTACACAGAGCATGAACTTAAAAAAAATTCAACTTTCACTAACTTTTATCCTTTGTAAGATACCACTTGTGGAGGAAAATATGACAGAGCCAAGTTTTTGTCATAACACTCCTTCCTAACTCTTTCTTCTTGTTGAATTTTAACTGGTTTCCCCTTGACATTTCCAAGTCATGTGTCCTGATTTGAAAATCAGGATCAGTCTAATTGCAGGGTTTTGTTTGTTTGTTTGTTTTGTTTTTACAGAATTTCCTTTTGGTGCTGTTTTCTGTTCCACTCGTCTCTCTCTCTCTTTTTTTTTAATGACAAATTTATCTTTTTAAGATTTACTTGCCAACACATCAGTACTTAATTCTTTTAAAGTGCTTTTGTTGCTTTATTGAACATTTGCACTAATCATTTATTTATAAAACAAAACTCAGAAATCCAGAAAACTCTAACAGGAAATAATTAAATTTTTCAGAATATGAAATTTAGCATCTTGTATGTAGAGGTGGTGAATTTCTCAATTATGTGATACTCTGTCTTTAGAGAAGGCTAAAAATAAGAATAATTCATTTGGAAAACACATCTTGGTTTTATGCTAAATTTAGGAAACCTTTGAATGACATGGATTTATCTGACTTCTTATTTACCCATGCTTTTCACATTACTTGCACCAATAATATTCAAAGTGGAGGCTGTTCATCCTACTGTGCATACAAGGTGAGGCATTAGTATGCAGGAGGCAAACATGAGAATGTCTTCTCATATTTTTATCTTTCATCTTATCCTTTAAATTTTTGTATTCCCTCTATATTGAATACCAGAGAGCACTGCATCTTTGTTCAATATTAAAAAGCCTAAATATCGTGAAAACCATTTAACTTGGGTAACCTTCAAAATGAAGAGGCAGATGTAGAATATTAATATACTGGGTGAAATTTTTTAGATACCATAAGAGGCTTTGTGCCTATGTAGGAAGAATTTTTTTTTTAACTTCAGAAAGCTGTCAGTGGGACTCTGATAATGACACTTACTGTCAAACTTATCATACCTCAATTATGTTAACACCTTCTTTTGAAGATTCCTGTTTAACATGAAAAACACAATTTATTATAAAAGGTCTTTCCATGAAGCTGAAAGTATTCAAAGTCCTCCAATAGGCTGCTCTTAAGAAAACTATAGTCAGAAAACCTTTATATTCCTACCACAAACAACTTAGTTTCCCTTTGCTGTGAGAATAAATCACAGTAAAAGTACAGCTGGAAGGATACGCAGCCATCATATATGAATTTTATAGCATCTGAACCAATTCTTTTGAGGCTCCCTGAAAATCCCTTCAGAATCTCCAACCAAAGATTCTCCCAGCTCCTTAGGCATTACATTGCCATGCTTTGCAAATCCATTTGCAGCTGGTTCACTTAAACATTCTCTGTTTTATGCATTATTCCTGATCCTTGCTTTTCTATCTTTCTATTGCTGCACACCATTAGCTCATTTCTTATTCTCCAAGACATTGATGAGGTGTTAGTGAAGACAGATTCTTTCACAATTCTGAATATTAATAGCCAAGAGGCTGAGACTCTTGGTTACATTGAGATCTGTGCATTTCCTATTATTTATACTCATCTATATCTGTAAATACCTATGAACAATCCTATGCCCAACACTCATTGCTACTCAACTTCTGTATTTATTTGCTCTGGAGTAAATTTATGTGTATGTACTAGTATGTATATTGTTACCCTTTTCTCAACGTAGCCATGTTGAAGAAAAAAATTGTATGTACACCTCCTATGCCTTTGCCTTCCTTTCACCCCAGCTATGTTTCTACTTGTGTTTCCTCTTTCATGGACCACATTCATCAGGAATGTTTCTTACATATGAATCCTGCCTTCCATTTCTCTGGAAATTCTGTATTCTCTCCTTTGTTATCTGATGTAAAAAGAAGTAGATATATTAAATATAAGAAGATACTCCTCAACCAAAGAATATTAACTTGCTTATAGTCTTAGAGTTCAGAGGGAAAATATTGCCACAGGACATTGCATCATCATCTATAAATGTGTTTGTGCTATAGATCATTCAAATATATTTTTGGACTCTTGGTCCAACAGTTGGCAATATTGCTATTTTGAGTTGGGCCTAGGAGAATGCATGCTACTCTTGAAATTCAACTAAAAGGTATCATGTATCACAAATCTCCTTTTGCCTAATATTTTTTCATACCTGCCATTTGGTAAAAGTAGTTATGTATTTTTGTTGTTGTTATTATTATTAATTATCATCCAAGGATATTTTCCATTGTTTTTTAGAGAGTAGAAGGGAGGAAGGAGAGGGAGAGAGAGTTAGAAACATTAATGTCAGAAAGACACATCAATTGGTAGCCTCCCACATTCACCCAGACCAGGGCCAGTATCCAACCTTTAAACCAGGTACATGCTCTTGACTGGGAATTGAACCCATGACCCCTAGGTGTGTGGGCCAACACTTCAACTACTGAGCCCCACCGGCCATGACAGTAGTTAGTTATGCATTTTTAAAAATAATTAAATTTCCAGCCATACCAACAAACAAGCCTCTGTAAGACATTTTCCTGTTAGAATATCCATTTTTCCTGTTGGTTAACTTTTTGCAATTGATGATTCCTATTTTCTATATGTCTGATTTTCTATATTTTCTAATTCAGGTGTTACTACCACAGAACAGAAATAACATTATTAGCATGTTATGTTGGATCTATTGTAGATATAATTAATCGTGATACTTTTTCACACTAGCAATGTTAAGTCTATAACTCAACCTTGCTGGAATCACTATCCATTTATCAGTGGCATGTAAACTAAAATGTATTAGCCATCTTTGTCCTAGGCACTATATTTTCCAAAAATGCATCTCTTAAAATCTATATTTACTAAATACTAAAGTAGTATTTACATTTATGGGAAAAGGCAACTTATGTCTCATTTAAAAAGTATATTCATTTTTTGTTTTTGAAATAATGCATTATATTCTTGGTTTATAAATAAGTAAAAAAGAGGAAGCAAGAACACAGTATGGGCTTTCTCTATTTCTCATAGCCTTTCCTTTATATCAGACTAGTCTGAGGAGGTACGATTTTAAATTTTTAAATGTTTTCAACAGTGATCCGACGATGGAAAAAAGAGCTGACCCTGCAAATACAGAGAGAGAAAGAGTAAGCAGAGTATTTGACTCTTTTCCTCTCAGTGCCCTCTTTTCCTACTGTTCTTTCTACTTCCCTATATTCATTTTAAGAAATTAAAAGTAATTTCACAATCAGAAATGAGTTTGTGATGACAGAGGCTAACACTGAATCAATTCATTTCTCCAGAGCAGGCGTATTTACTTTAGATTATATAGCTACGGAACTTCAAGTACAGGAACACCTGATGGAAAAGGGTTACTGCTGTGTCATCTGGGACATGCTTTTCTTTCAGCTTTCAGGATAAATTATAAGTTAGAGGAGACTAGAGAAATCTTTTAACTTCTGGTTTTCCCTTTTAGTGAGAGCAATCATGGAGAAAATTATGATCATTATCTAGGACACTCATTTAGTAACACAACTGCAGGAAGCAACTGCTGGGCATATATTTTACCTGAGGGAAAAAGGTCCAGCAGTACCCACCATACATGTCCTTCTCTTCTCAAAGAAAAGCATAGACAATAAAAAAGATTTTCATAAGAAATTAAAGAAGCAGGGTCAGGCTTCCCCAAAGGCCTTCAGGAAGTTTCTGACGCTTAAAGAGTACCTCAAATGTTTTTCCTCAGTTCTTTCTGGCAATCCACTTCACCAAGTAGAGCAAAAGCAGAAGCTGCCAAGCCACTCAAAAGCTAGGTTCAGTGTAAAAGCAGGTCACGTTTTCAGGCCATGTTCAAGGGTTGGGGAATAGACTTCACTTCTTGACAAGAGAGGTGGGAACACAAGTACAGGGAAGGGAGAAATTATTAACAGACATATTCAGAATCTGCCTATAACATGTCCTAATCTGTATGGGAAATTCCATTAAAGGCTCTAATTTCATTTCTTTTCAGCTGAATGACTATATCCCTATTAATTTACCTTATTAAAGAAAGTGAATATCTTTTAAAACCAATAAGACCTGCCAAATATAGAGCATTTTCTAGCATCTAAATATTTTCAGAGGTCTGAGTAGTTTGTGTGCAGACTTATAGTTGTATTAAATATATATCTAATTCATCAAAATATATTATTTAGAAGAATATAATCCTTATAATCCTATTTTAGAATATCATTTCTTACAAAATAGCTTGGTTTATATTTACTTCTGAGCCAGTCCAATTTAAAGCCCTGCCATTCTCGTTTCAATAATAGCTTTCAACTCTATGTCAGAAATGCTCTGCTTTTACTACTGGTCACCAATTCAAATTCTTGCAATATTGCCACTGTTCCTTCAGTATTCCAAAGTGCCACTAATACCAGACTTGTATTGAAGGTTTAAGGGTAAAAGAACAGACAAAGAATTTGGTAATTAAATTTCAACCTTACCAATGCTGCAAATAAACCTGTTATTCATTGCCACAAAAAATGTCTTGCTAGCGATGCCCCACTCTTTAGCCTTAACTTCTGGACAAATTGTCAATGAATATACTTTCTCTTCACAGAGACCCTGCTTTTTCGCTTTTTCTCAGGTTTCCCACCTGAGAAGTTGCCACACAAAAAAACCAGAATAACTAGTCAGAAAACTCCTGATTTTAAAATCCCTCTTAAGTCTAAGATGGGAAGTAAAACATTGCAACATGATGTATTCCAATGAGCAGCAAATCATCCAGACAAGAGTCAATGTTCCCAATCGCCTTTCTTACTTTTAATACAAATGTTTTGAGATATAATTCCCATGCTATGCAATGTACCCATTTAAATTACACAATTCAATGTTTCAGTGTACAGCAATCACTACAATCTGATTTTAAAATATTTCCTTTTCATCTCCCCTAAAAACAACTCAACCTCATTAAGTGCCAAGCTCCATTCCCCTCCCCGTCCTCCTGTCTTTCACCCTAAACAACCACTAATCCAGTGGTTCTCAACCTGTGGGTCGCGACTCCTTTGGCGGTCGAACAACCCTTTCACAAGGGTCGCCTAAGACCATCCTGCATATCAGATATTTACATTATGATTCATAACAGTAGCAACATTACAGTTATGAAGCAGCAACGAAAATAATTTTATGGTTGGGTCACAACATGAGGAACTGTATTTAAAGGGCCAGAAGGTTGAGAACCACTGCTTGACTAATCTATCTCTCTATGTATTTGCCTGAACTAGATATCCTTCCTATATAATAAAGAGGTAATATGCAAATTGACCATCACACACAAGATGGCCACCCCATGTGATCAAAGATGTCCACCCCTATGTGGACACAAGATAACCAGCAGGGGAGGACAGTTGAGGGAGACCCAGGCCTGCAGGGGAGGGCAGTTGGGGGTGACCAAGACTGCAAGGGAGGGCAGTTAGGGGGGACCAAGACTGAAGGGGAGGGCAGTTAGGGGCAATCAGGCCGGCAGGGAGCAGTTAGGCATCAATCAGGCTGGCAGGGGAGTGGTTAGGGGGTGATCAGGCTGCAGGCAGAAGCAGTTAGGGGCATCAGGCAGGCAGGCAGGCAAGCGGTTGGGAGCCAGCAGTCCTGAATTGTGAGAGGGATGTCTGACTGCCTGCTGGGATCGGGCCTAAACGGGCAGTCAGACATCTCTCAAGGGGTCCCAGATTGGAGAGGGTGCAGGCTGGGCTGAGGGACAGCCCCCCAGTGCACAAATTTCGTGCACCAGACATCTAGTTTTAAAATAACATAAAATATTGAAACATTTATTACTAGACTAAAGTTTAATTCACCTGCTCTTAGCTTTTATTACAAAAGGTCTCTTGTACTTTGTTGAATGTATATTTTCTTAAAAGTAAAAGTACATGTAAAGTGTATTCAAAAATGTCAATCTAAGAAATATTGGCTGTTTATTTTTTGGTTACCATTAAAAATTTGAGGTTTTTGCATTTTGCCTCCCTAAACAGAGGGTAAATAAATTATATCAAAATACTGAGGAAGAGTTATAGAAGAAATACAATTAGTGTCATTTGCTGTCCACATCTAAGGACAAATAAAGTTAGAAAATAAGCCTTATTTTGGTTAGCTCTTTTCTAGTAAAATAATTATGGTATATTAATCAGGTATTAAAAACAAATAAACAAACAAATAAAAAATAAACAAACATCTTTTAATCATAGGAACTGAAGTTTACTAGCCTATGTTCCTGTCTAATACACTTTAATATATAATCTTTTGGTAAAATCAAATTTGACAATCCTTTAAGAGTTTGAATTTTTTTTAATCTTTTTATTTTTATTTTATTTTATTTTTTTATTGGTTAAGGTATTACAAGTGTGTCCTCATTTCCCATTAACCCCCAACCTCCACGCCTCCACCCCCCCCCCCCCACTCATGCTCTCATCCCCCTGTTATCCATGTCCATTGGTTTGGCTTATATGCATGCATACACGTCCTTTGGTTGATCTCTTCCCCTTACCCCCTCCCTCCCTTAGTTTCCCTCTGGGGATTGATAGTCTGATCGCTGTTTCTCTGTCTTTGGATCTGTCCCTGTTCATCAGTCTATGTTGTTCTCTATATTCCAAAAATGAGTGAGATCATGTGGTATTTGTCTTCTTTGACTGGCTTATTTCACTTAGCATAATGCTCTCCAGTTCCTTCCATGCTGTTGCAAAAGGCAATAATTCCTTCTTTTTTACCGCAGCATAGTATTCCATTGTGTAGATGTACCACAGTTTTTTAATCCACTCATCTGCTGATGGACACTTAGGCTGTTTCCAAATCTTAGCTATGGTGAATTGTGCTGCTACAAACATAGGGGTGTATATATCCTTTCTGATTGGTGTTTCTGGCTTCTTGGGATATATTCCTAGAAGTGGAATCACTGGGTCAAATGGGAGTTGCATTTTTAGTTTTTTGAGGAAACTCCATACTGTTCTCCACAGTGGCTGCACCAGTCTGCATTCCCACCAGCAGTGCAGAAGGGTTCCTTTTTCTCCACATCCTCTCCAACACTTGTTGTTTGTTGATTTGTTGATGATAGCCATTCTGACAGGTGTGAGATGATACCGCATTGTTGTTTTGATTTGCATATCTCGTATAATTAGTGACTTTGAGCATGTTTTCATATGTCTTTCAGCCTTCTGTATGTCCTCTTTTGAAAAGTGTCTATCTAGGTCCATTGCTCATTTTTTGATTGGATTGTTTATCTTCCTTTTGTTAAGTTGCATGAGTTCCCTGTAAATGTTAGAGATTAAACCCTTATCTGTGATATCATTGGCAAATATGTTCTCCCCTGCAGTGGGCTTTCTTGTTGTTTTGTTGATGGTTTCCTTTGCTGTGCAAAAGCTTTTTATTTTGATATAGTCCCATTTGTTTATTTTCTCTTTACTTTCCATTGCCCTAGGAGCAGTATCAGAGAAGAAATTTCTTTGGCATACGTTTGTGATTTCGTTGCCTGTGAATTCCTCTAGTATTTTTATGGTTTCCTGTCTTATGTTTAAGTCTTTTATCCATTTTGAGTTTATTTTTGTGTATGGTGTGAGTTGGTGGTCTAGTTTCATCTTTTTGCATGTATCTGTCCAATTTTCCCAACACCATTTATTGAAGAGACTGTCTTGACTCCATTGTATGCTCTTGCCTCCTTTGTCGAATATTAATTAGACATAGTGGTTTGGGTCGATTTCTGGGTTCTCTATTCTATTCCATTGATCTATATATCTGTTCTTGTGCCAGTACCAAGCTGTTTTAAGAACAGTGGCTTTGTAATACAACTTGATATCTGGTATTGAGATCCCACCTACTTTGGTCTTCTTTCTCAGGATTGCTGCAGCTATTCAGGGTCTTTTTTTATTCCAGATGAATTTTTGAAATGTTCGTTCTAGATCTGTGAAATATGCCGGTGGTAATTTAATGAGGATTGCATTGAATCTATAGATTGCTTTGGGTAGTATGAACATTTTGATGATGTTGATTCTACCAATCTATGAACATGGTATGTTCTTCCATCTGTTTATGTCTTCCTCTATCTCTTTTTTCAGTGTCCTGTAGTTTTTCGCATATAAGTCTTTTATCTCCTTAGTTAAGTTTATTCCTAGGTATCTTAATTTTTTTGGTGTGATGGTAAATGGGATTGCTTTTTTAGTCTCCCTTTCTATAAGTTCACTATTGGTGTATAGAAATGCCTTAGATTTCTTGGCATTAATTTTGTATCCTGCTATATTGCCGAATTCATTTCTTAAGTCTAATAATTTTTTTCTGGAGTCTTTAGGGTTTTCTATGTACAGCATCATGTCATCTGAAAATAAGGACAGTTTTACTTATTCTTTTCCAATTTGGATTCCTTTTATTTCTTCTTCTTGTCTGATCGCAATGGCTAGTACTTCCAGTACTATGTTGAACAGGAGTGGTGAGAGTGGGCATCCCTGTCTTGTTCCTGTTCTTAGGGGAAATGGTGTTAGTTTTTGCCCATTGATAATGATGTTGGCTGTGGGTTTGTCATATATGGCTTTTATTATGTTGAGGTATGATCCTTCTATTCCCACCTTGCTGAGAGTTTTTATCAAGAAAGGGTGTTGAATTTTGTCAAATGCTTTTTCTGCATCAATTGATATGACTATGTGATTTTTATCTCTCAATTTGTTTATGTGATGTATCACGTTTATTGATTTACGGATGTTGTACCATCCTTGCATCCCCAGGATAAATTCTACTTGGTCATGGTGTATGATCTTTCTGATGTATTGTTGGATCCGATTTGCTAGAATTTTGTTGAGTATTTTGGCATCTGTGTTCATGAGGGATATTGGCCTATAATTCTCTTTCATTGTGTTGTCTCTATCTGGTTTTGGTATTAGGGTGATGCTGGCTTCATAGAATGAGCAGGGAAGTGTTCCTTCCTCTTGAATTTTTTGGAATAGTCTGAGGAGGATAGGTTTTAGTTCTTCCTTGAATCTTTGGTAATACTCCCCTGTGAAGCCGCCGGGCCCCAGGCTTTTGTTTGCTGGGAGCTTTTTGATGACTGCTTCAATTTCTTCCATAGTTATTGGCCTATTGAGATTTTTAGAATATTCCGGATTTAGTTTTGGAAGATTGTATTTTTCTAGGAATATGTCCATTTCCTCCAGGTTGTCTAGTTTGTTAGAGTAGAGTTGTTCATAGTATTTTTTAACAATTCTTTGAATTTCTGTAGGGTCTGTTGTTATTTCGCCTCTTTCATTTGTGATTTTGTTTATTTGAGTCCTCTCTCTTTGCTTCTTGGTGAGCCTGGCTAGAGGCTCATCAATCTTGTTTATCCTTTCAAAGAATCAGCTCTTGGTTTCATTGATCTTTTGTATTGTTTTCTTAGTCTCTGTGTCATTTATTTCTGCTCTAATCTTTATTATCTCCTTCCTTCTGCTCACTCTGGGCTTTTCTTGTTGTTCTCTTTCTAATTCTTTGAGTTGTAGAGTTAGATGATTTAATATCATTTTTTCTTGTTTGTTGAGCCTGTAGTGCTATAAACTTCCCTCTCATACTGCTTTCATTGTGTCCCATAGATTTTGGATTGTTGTGATGTTATTGTCATTAGTTTCCAGGGTGTTTTTAATTTCTTCTTTGATCTCTTTGGTAACCCAATCATTATTTAGTAGCATGCTATTCAGCTTCCAAGTGTTTGAGTTTTTTGGATTGTTTTTATTGTAGTTTATTTCTAATAATATGCCATTGTGGTCTGAGAAGATGCTTGGTATGATTTCAATCTTCTTGAATTTGGGGAGATTTTGCTTGTGACCCAATATGTGGTCTATTTTTGAAAATGTCCCATGTGCACTTGAGAAGAACATATATTCTGTGGTTTTTGGGTGAAATGTTCTGAAGATGTCAATTAAGTCCATTTGATCTAGTGAGTCATTTAGGATTGCTGTTTCTTTGCTGATTTTTTTTTCTAGAGGATTTATCCAGTGATGTCAGTGGTGTGTTTAAGTCTCCTACTATGATTGTGTTGTTGTTGATCTCTCCATTGTTATTTTCCAGGAGGTTTTTTTTATGTATTTGGGTGCTCCTGCATTGGGTGCATATATGTTTATCAGGGTTATATCCTCTTGTTGTATTGATCCCTTTAGTATTATGAAGTGGCCTTTCTTATCTCTTGTTATGGCCTTCACTTTGAGGTCTATTTTGTCTGATATAAGTATTGCTACCCCAGCTTTTTTTTCCTTTCCTTTTGCCTGAAAGATATTTTTCCATCCCATTACTTTCAGTCTGTGTGAGTCCCTTGTTCTGAGGTGGGTCTCTTGTAGACAACATATATATTGGTCATGTCTTTTTATCCATTCAGCCATTTGATGTCTTTTGATTGGAGCATTTAGTCCATTTACATTTAAAGTTATTATTGAAAGGTACTTGCTTGTAGTCATTTCTATTTTTGTGCCTGTGTTCTTTCTTACCTTTTTATTTCTTCTTTTTACAGCATTCCCTTTAGCATTTCTTGCATTGCTGGCTTGGTAGTGATAAACTCCCTTAGCCTTTTTCTGTCTGCAAAGCTCCTGATTTCCCCTTCAATTTTGATTTTTAGTATTGCTGGATAGAGTATTCTTGGATTCAGTCCTTTGCTTTGCAACACTTTGTATACCTCCTTCCATTCCCTTTTAGCTTGATGTGTTTCTGTTGAGAAATCATTTGATAATCTGATGGGGGATCCTTTGTAGGTAACTCTCTGTCTCTCTCTTGCAGCCTTTAAGATTCTCTCTTTGTCATGTACATTTGCCATCATTATTATGACGTGTCTTGGTGTGGGTCTTTTGGGGTTCATCTTGCTTGGGACTCTCTGTACTTGTGTAACTTTTTACTTCCCCATATCTGGGAAGTTTTCTGTCATTATTTCTTCAAATAGATTTTCTAATCCTTGCTGCTCTTCTTATCCTTCTGGCAGCCCTATTATGCGTATGTTACTTCATTTCATGTTGTCCGAAAGCTCCCATAGGCTCTCCTCCTGTTTTTTAATTTTTTTCTCCAGTTGCTGTTCAGATTGAGCTTGTTTCTCTACCTTATCTTCTAACTCACTAATTCGGTCCTCTGTTTATTCTAGTCTACTGTTGAAACCTTCCATGGTGTTTTTGATGGTAGCTATATCACTTTTCATTTCTTCCTCATTCTTGCATAGGTTGTTGATTTTCTCATCTATCAGGTGAATGAATTGTACAACCATTACTCTGAATTCTTTTTCTGTCCTATTGCATGCTTCAACTTCATTAATTTCTTTTCTTGGCGACTCCTCATTTTCTTTCCTCTGGGGGTTGTGTCGTCTCCCCATTCTGATTATCTCCAGATGGTTCAAACGTCGAGTTGTACGGGTCTGGGCCGTGTGCAGTGGGAGCTTCACTCCACCCTAGTGTCACTGAAGAGCTCTGACACTAAGATGTGTGGTTGCGGTGGGTTGGTGGGAACCAGGCTCGCTCAGAGTCAGCGTTACCAGCGCTCAATGTGGCCCCGTGTGCGCACTTAGAATCAGGGACCCCACCTGCACCGTGCTGAAACAGAGACCCCCCCCTGGAGTGTGTTGAAAATCAGAGCCCCCTAGCATGCGCCAGGAGTCATAGTTCCCCAAGAATCCGGTATCAGAGTCTCTGTTGCTTCACGCAGACTTGCATTGAGAATCAGGGTCCTGTGTGCACATGCACCAAGAATTGGAGTCACTGGCTCTTAGTGTGAATGCACAGGGAATCAGGGATCCCAGGCGCAGGTGATAAGAAACACAGTCAAGTCACTGGTGCTTGGTGTTGCCGCCTGCCTGGAGAATTGGGGTCCTGGGGCCCGTGCTGTGAGAAACAAGTTCCCAGTGTTCGCGTGTTAGCTCCCAGGCCAAGGCTCCCCTAGCCTGCACTGCGCTGGAAAAGTTCCCCGTGTTCGCGCACTTCCAGGCTAAGGCTCCCTTAGCCTGTGCTGCAAGGGACAAGTTCCCGGTGTTCGCAAACTTCAGGCCAAGGCTCCCTTAGCCTGCGCAGCACAGGACAAGTTCCCACTGTTCGAGCACTTCCAGGCTAAGGTCCCTGTAGCAGCACTGAGGCCCAGGCAAGGGGTGGGTCTATCAGTTACTTTGGTGCTGCCCGAGAGGCTGCGGGGAGGGGGATAGGCTCTGTTACTCAAGGATCTGCCGCGGGGATTTCTGGACTCTTGGTGTCCATGGTTCTGTAGCTGTGGTCGCAGGTCTCTGTCCCCTGTGGCTGCAGGGTCCTGGTTTGCATCTGAGACCAGACTGGGTGGTGCTGAGGCCAGGATCCTAGTCTCAAGCAGCTCTGTTTCTCAAGATGGCGTAGTCTCTGTTCCCGTGCGGGCCTCCCAGGAGTGTCCGCGCTGGGAGCGGGGCTCCGCAGTCTAAGACTGCCAGGTTTAGCAGCCCCTTAGAAGTCCTGCAGAATCTAACTGTCCCTAGCTCATACACATGCACACCACACACGTCCACACACTCCTCTATCACTCCCTCGCGCTCTCACACTCTCTCCCTCCCTGCCTTCCTGCCGGTCGCCATCTTCCAGACCAAGGGTTTGAATTTTAAAAAACTTTCTCCTGATCTAGAATTGATTTTAGATCATCCCAGTAGGGTCTGAAATACCTTGAATGTTTCTTTTCTCTCTCATGAAGGAAAGCACAAAGCATGTAATTAAACACTGCCTAGCAGCTTTTCCAGTCATGGGATGGCCCCTAGAAATAAAGACAGATAATGGACCTGCCTATATTAGCTCCTCCTTTAAGCAGTTTTGCAAGCAATGCCAAATAATACATAAAACAGGAATTCCTTATAATCCTCAGAGATAGGCAATTATAGAAGGAGCCAATTGAACCTTAAATGCTCAGTTACAAAACAAAAAGGGGGAGATAGGTATTATACTCCACAGAATCAGTTAAATCATTCTCTTTACACTTTAAATTTTTTAAATTTTGACTGTAAGGGTCACACAGCGGGTGAGAGGCATCAAGCTCCTGGTGCCATGGCATCTGCCGGTATGGCACAATGGAAGGACTTACAAACAGGGCAGTGGAGATGGCCAGGTCTAGTAATGATGTGGGGAAGAGAGAAGGTTTTATATCTTTCCAGAAGGCGCTTCTAACCCCATCTGGGTGCCAGAGCGAGTGGTGCATCACGACCATGGACCTGGGAGAACAACTCACACCTCCCATGATGATGCCAGCACATCCACCAACCCCAAAGAAGCAGAAAAGCAGAAGACAGGTGACCAAGGCCACCCAAGATGCTAGAGTCCCCACATGGGCTCAACTGAAGAAGCTGACCATCGAAGCTTGGCAAGTAGTGAAAGAACAGGGGGTTCAGGTCACCCCTTCCACCCTTTTTGTTGCTATGATGGCACTTGTCAGCTGCCAGGTAAGTATGGCTGCAGCAGAAACTTACTGGACATATGTTCCAGACCCCCGTGTGGTCAATCCAGCCACCTGGACGGGGGAATCAGTGTCAGTGTATACTAACAACACCAATATGGTGCGGGTAGCTCCAACAAGCATATAATTCCTTCTTCCCAAGATGATTCTACTTATAATGGTTTTAGTGCGGAGCTCCCTATTTGTTTATCTAAAAAGGGGACTTCAGGATGTTTGCAGCTTGGCTAAGAAAATCAGATGTCCTATGGAGGCACAGACGTTGCTAAAGTCATGGGCCCCTGGGATATGGGAACATATATTCAGAAGGTTACTAAACTAGGATTTCCTAAGGCTACCTGATAGCTGTCTGGTAAGCATCCCCTGCTCCCTTACTGCCCTAATAGCACCACTGTTGAGCTGGGAGCATTTCCTCAATGGCAAGATTGCGCCAACCCTGTACCAATGAGATAATATTTCTGGCTCTGACTTGTATGTATTGGATTGGTCTCACAGGCTTGATGCTAAACATCCCTATCATGAGCCTATGTCACCAGGAGGGTTTATGGGTAACGCCCTGACCACGAAAATAGGAAATTTACAGAAAGATCTTTGGTCTTTAGCCACTGCCCTTGACTTTCTTAATTTTACTGGATCTTCCTTGGCTGATATTAAAGGAGCATGTTCATCGAGCCCTTGCTATGGCTTACGAGCCTATGTCCAGCCCCCATATGTATTGGTGACTGGAAATGTGAACATCACCAGATTGGACACCCATTATACTGTCCAGTGCCATCACTGTAACCTTACCAGCTGTGTTTCCAGGCATAACCTGAATGAAAATATATTAATTTTAAAGCAGCCTTCTTTTATTATGTTTACTACTAACATAACAGAAAAATGGTATCATGATACGGGCCTTCAGGCATTGCAGGAATTACACAATCAACTGTCCCAGGAAAAGCATGCTTTGGGACTTAGTATTTTTGGTATTGCTACCCTAGTTACTGTTATTGCATCTGCTGTGACTGCTTCTCTTGCATTGACCCAAAGCATCCAGAATGTGAAGTTTATCAATGAATTGGCTCAGAACACTTTGACTGTATTTCATGATCAAGAAGATATAGACAAAAAGCTAGAAACAAAGTTAAATGCTTTGGAAGCTGTAATAATAGGACTAGGAAATCAATTAGAAAGTGTTAAGATTAGACAGCAGCTGCAATGCCATTCTGCTTTTACATATATCTATGTGACTTCAGCCATCTATAACAGTTCTCTATGGATTGGAGTAAAAGCAAGATACACCTACAGGGACTATGGCATCATAATAATATCAGTATAGACCTAGTGTGGCTACACAAACATGTGCAAGCCATTCAGAATAGTCATGATGAAATTATATCTCCTGTAAAACTGGCAAAAAGAATTACTGAATAATTTTTAAAAATTTAATCCATGGAATATATTGAAACACACCACCTGGTACCTAATAGGATTCATTTGTATACTACTAATTTTATCCTACTTTCTTTCAGTCAGCAGCAAGCTCCTGCGATCTCAAATCCTAAGGCTCCAATTAGATATCCATAAGCTGCATTTAAAAATAAAAAAGGGGTAGATGTAGAGAGCTCTTGGGAAGGCACATGAGCTAATTGTCAGCTGAATCCAGTGGCATCAGCAGAGCCACACAATTATCCATTCAGGATAGGAGTGACAGCTACACAAAAGCCACAAGAATGAAGAATCACAGCTTGATCTTTAACCATGATTTCACATAATTCCTTTGTCTTAAACTCTAGTAAAACTTCATGGAATCATATTGTATAAAATAAATGTGCTGCACCAGCTCTGGATCACTGTCTCTTCATCAGAGGGCCAGCTGTCCCACTTGGTCCCAGGTTTCCTACTGTCTCTGTGTCTGTCATTTTCATTTTCTCAATCCCATTGCCGCTACTCAAGACTCCTGTACAGTCTCTAGCTGTGCTGGTTGCGGTCCAAGAGAGAGAAATACTTATAGACATGTTTTCTTTTTTATTGGGTATATACCTAGCAGTGTGATTGCTGAGTCATGTGATAACTCTATATTGAAAATTTTGAGGAATTTTCATGCTGTCTTCTACAGTGGCTGCACCAGTTTACATTCCCACCAGCAATGCATGAGGATTCTAACTTCTCCACATCTTTGTCAATACTAGTTATTGTCCATCTTTTTGCTTATAGCCATCATAGGTACCACCAGGCCAGCAGGGGAGGGCAGTTAGGGGCGACCAGACTGACAGGGGAGGGCAGTTAGGGGGGATCAGTTTACATTCCCACCAGCAATGCATGAGGATTCTAACTTCTCCACATCTTTGTCAATACTAGTTATTGTCCATCTTTTTGCTTATAGCCATCATAGTAGTCATTAAAGTATTCCTTTTCTATTAAAATTGTAGAAGTACTTTTAAGTAAAAAATAATGAGATGGTTACTTGTGAGGTTATACTAACTTCAATGACAAATAACTCAAAATAACTTTGGCTTAACAAAATAAAGGTTTATTTTGTGCTCACATCAGAATATAATGTGGGTAACTGAGTGGAAGGGTGGGTAGAAAATGGGAGTCACCTAGGAACCTTCCTTCTATCACTGGTTCTGCCATCCTTTCTACAGCCAGCATGGAGATCTACTTAGGAAGGGTTAGAAAATCCTATATAATAAAGCGGCAATATGCAAATTGACCATCACACCCTCGCACAAAGATGGCCACCCCCATGTGGCACAAGATGGCCAACCCCATGTGGTCTAAAGATGGTCCCCACAAGATGGCCGGCAGGGGAGGGCAGTTGTGGGCGACCAGACCGGCAGGGGAGGGCAGTTAGGGGCGACCAGACTGACAGGGGAGGGCAGTTAGGGATGACAGGCTGGCAGGGGAGGGCAGTTAGGGGTGACCAGGCCTGCAGGGGAGGGCAGTTAGGGGGGATCAGGCCAGCAGGGGAGGGCAGTTGGGGGCAATCAGGCCAGCAGGGGAGCAGTTAGGCATCGATCAGGCTGACAGGGGAGTGGTTAGGGGGTGATCAGGCTGTCAGGCAGAAGCGGTTAGGGGCAATCAGGCAGGCAAGCGGTTGGGAGCCAGCAGTCCCGGATTGTAAAAAGGGCATCCCCCAAGGGGTCCCAGATTGGAGAGGGTACAGGCTGGGCTGAGGGACACCCACCGCCCCCCCAGTGCACAAATTTTGTGTACCTTGCCTCTAGTAGTATATAAATGCTGTAAGTTATCTACCCATATTTCATTCCACAGAATATTTCTCTCACCACACTTTCAGGAAATATGGAAATCTACGTTAGCTCAGCTGCCACAGTCAAAGAAGTTAAAATTGAAGAACATATCAAATTTTCTCTGCCACCACACACATGGGAACACAGAACAGTTCTATTTAAGCAATGCTTTTCATAACAGGAACTTTGGTTTCTAATACTTTTTTTTCCTTTTTATTGAACTTATTGGGGTGACACTACTTAACAAAATAATATAGGTTTCAGGTACACAGTTTTACAACACATCATCTATACACTGTATTATGTGCTTACCACCCTAAATCAAGTCTCCGTCCATCAACATTTATACCCCCTTTAGGCTCCTCATCCCCTACTTCCCCTCTTCATACCCTCCCCTCCCTGACAATCACAATATTGTCCCAGTCCATGACTTTTTTTTCTATTTTGCTCAATCCCTCCACTCCCCAACCAACCCCACCTGCAACAACTGTCAGTTTGCTCTCTATGAGTCTATCAATATTTTGCTTGTTTATTTTGCTCATTAAATTCCACATATGAATGAAATCATATGATGCTGACTGATAGAAACTCATTGTGTGATCTAGAGGTTAATTGTTAAATATTTCTAGTGACAGTTCTTCATCACATGGCTTCTATTCCAAAATTTTAACTGCCTTTTGATGTAAAAAGAATCTTTAAAACCCACATTATTGTAATGTAATTTAATGTGATATAATTTAATGGCCTCTGGAATTATTGAAGAATCCATTGCACACACTGAAAAAAAATCCTCTGTGAATGTTTATGTTTTTAAAATTCTCTAAATATAGTGTCTAAACTATTATTATACTGGAAAGTAAGATTATGTGCCCACATTTAAGGTTTACTAGGTTATTTTGTATTGAACTGCTATTTGCAATACAGATTGTAGCCTGATTGTGCCCTAAATATATTTACTAAGCTTTTAAATTGGTCTTATTAGCTTTATAAACACAGAAATCTTCATTGGTATTATAATAGTCTAGGGAGTGAATCTTGTATATTCAAATTTTATATATATAGTATAAAGAATAATATTATTATCAGAACCCTACAGAATAACTATTGGACATTAATTTTGCTCTTTATGTAAAGATTCAGATTTTAATCCCTTCAATTTAAGAAGCTTCTTATTTGCAGATGAACAAATTAAATTGTTGTTTCTTAAAAATATTCCTATGCCATACAGAGTTTTAGAAGTGTGTTATACTATTGTTTTTAAAGATATATTTTTATACTTATACTAGAGGCCCGGTGCACAAAAATTTGTTCAGCCCGGCCTGTGCCCTCTTGCAGTCTTGGACCCCTCGGAGGATGACCACCTGCTGGCAGTCAAACATCCCTCTGGCAGCCTGGGAGCCCTCAGGGGATATACACTTGCCAGCAGGGAGCAGGCCTAAGCTGCAGTCGGACATCCTTAGCACTGCTGAGGAGGCGGGAGAGGCTCCCACCAACACCGCTGTACTGGCAGCCGTCAGCCTGGCTTGTGGCTGAGCAGAGCTCCCCCAGTGAGAGCACACTGACCACCAGGGGGCAGCTCCTGCATTGAGCGTCTGCCCCTTGGTGATCAGTGTGTGTCATAGTGACCAGTCATCCCCAGTCATTCTGCTGTTAGGGTCAATTTGCATATTACCCTTTTATTATATAGGGGTGCCTGGCCAGCCTGGGTGAGGGGCTGATGGCTGTTTGCAGGCTGGCCACAGCCCCTTCAGGGTGGGGGTCCCAGCTGGGGTGCCTGGCCAGCCAGGGTGAGGGGCTGATGGCTGTTTGCAGCCTGACCAAGCCCCCCAGCAGGGACCCTCACCCCTTGAGGGTCTGGCCAGCCTGGGTGAGGGGCTAATGGCTGTTTGCAGGCTGGCCACAGCTCCTTAAGGTTGGGAGTCCCCCATGGGGTGCCTGGCCAGCCTGGGGAGGGGCTGAGGGCCGTTTTCAGGCTGGCCATGGCCCCCAGCCACCCAAGCTCCCAGTGGAGGCTTGCTGGAAGCAGGTATCTGGGATTTATTTGGCTTCTATAATTGAAACTTTGTTGCCTTTTGCAGAGGCCACAGCCAGCTCAGGGCACACAGGAAGCTTGGCTTCCTCCTTTGCCCGGGCAACCAAGCCTTCTGCTTGCTCCAGCTTCATGGCTGCTGGCTGCCATCTTGGTTGGGTTAATTTGCATATAGTCGCTCTGATTGGTTGGTGGGCATGGCTTATGGCTTAGCAAAGGTACTGTCAATTAGCATCTTTGTCTTTTATTAGTGTAGATGGTTTTGGGAC